>NC_135898.1:24756414-24853914 GCF_964194155.1 Cetorhinus maximus | reverse complement strand
CACACGCATGCACACTCACACCTTGGCACAAGGCTCCAAACCTTGGCTCAGGCAGCAATGCACCTTACCCTTTAACTGAAGCTGGCATCCTCACCAATACCATCACCTGCCCTGCCCAAATCACCATGTGGAACTTATCATTAAATCACACCTTGGTCTCTTTCCCCCCTAGTCCACTGGTACATCACTGCAGCCTTGAACATGGTCAAATCTCTCTTCGAACTGCTCTTCCCCATTAACCATCTCAATGGGTTTCGTAGCCGTTAGAGAGTTACCAGAATGGCTCCAGGGATGAGGGGTTTTAGCTACAAGGTTAGGTTGGAGAAGCTGGGGTTGTTCTCCTTGGAGCAAAGGAGATTGAGGGGAGATTTGATAGAGATGTACAAGATTCTGACAGGTTTAGATAAGGTAGACAAAGAAAAGCTGTTCCCATTGGCTGATGGTGCAAGGACTAGGGGGACATGGATTTAAGGTTTCGGGTGAGAGATACGGGGCGGTTGTGATGAAGAATATTTTTACACAGCGAGTGGGAATGAGCTGGAACTCGCTGCCCACGATGGGGGTGGAAGTGGAGACAATGAATGATTTCAAAAGGGAATTGGATGGGCACTTGAGGGAAATAAAGTCTCAGGGATACAGGGATAGAGCAGGGGGACGGGGCTGACTAGATTACTCTATGAAGAGCCGGCATAGACTCGATGGGCTGAATGGCCTCCTGCTGTGCGGTAATGGCTCGATGACAGTGCCCAATTAAAGCCACCTGATGGTCAAGCGGCCATCCACGCCTTTGCTACCTCCAAACAGGGTTATTATAAAGCCAGCCCCTGCCGGCTTCGCAGCATTCAGTCAATGAGGTCAAGTCTCTATTGGTTGGCAGGGGCTCCCATCCATTCTGAGTGGTTGCTCCTCTGCAAAGCAATGTTTCTGGAATTATTTTTACATCGATGTCAGCCATTGTGATCTGCTGCTCTATCCTGCAGCTGATTTCAGAGTGCAGACCCCTCCCTACGTACATAAGCTCCTCTCAACTGCTTCAATACTGGGGACCTTGAAATGAATGTAGTGCTGCCAATTCAGCATGGGCAATTTTTGGCTGCATTTTGAAAGCCGCCCCTTTCTTCCTGCACTATTTGGTTTGACCAGCCTTCAGCCGTGGCAGCACCTGCACAGCCCACTCGCCGGACCCTTAACAATGCCCAGCTGCCAGCCATCTATTCAAGTAACTCTGAATTATTAGGGGAGGTGGTGGCATAGTGGTATTGTCACTGAACTACTATTCCAGAGACCCTGGGGAATGCTCTGGGGACCCGGGTTCAAATCCCATCAATATAATAAAAAAATAAATCTAATGACGACCAAGTCAATTGTTGTTAAAAATCTGGTTCACTAGTGCACTTTAGGGAAGGTTCCTCAAGGGCAGTTAGGGATGGGTAATAAATGCTGAGCCAGCAAAGCCCACATCTCATAAATGAATGTTTAAAAAAATTAGGTAAACTCACTGTGTTGTGCCACAGCAGAATGTTCCTCCTCCTCTTCTTTGATAGCCATCAAACCTTCTGATAAAATGGCACATTGGTGAGATTCACAAGAATGTTCCCAGGGATGAGGAACTCCAGTTGTGTAGACAGAGATGTAGAGGTTGGGACTGTCCTCCTGAGGGAGGCTTCCATCCTTCAGAGGAGATTTGATGGAGGTGCTCAAAATCATGAGGGGTCTGGGCAGAGTAGATAAGGAGAAACTGTTCCCATTGGTGGAAGGATCGAGAACCAGAGGGCCCAGATTTAAGGTAATAGGCATGAGGAGCTTGTTCTAGGCCCTAGACCCTACTTGCACAGCGAGTGGTTAGGATCTGGAATGCGCTGCCTAAGAGTGTGGAGGAGGCAGGTTCAATCGAGGCTTTCAAAAGGGAATTGGATCATTACCTGAAAAAGAAGAATGTGCAAGGCTATGGGGAGAAGGTGGGGGCTGGGATTAGGTTGCATTGCTCAGAGAGCTGGCACAGACATGATGGGTTGAATGGCCTCCTCCACTGTAACAATTCTGTGATTTGTAAATTGTGATTTGCTGGCCCATGATGCTAACAGTAAAGGTGCACACCAGGGAAGACCTTTCACGTCATGGTACTATGTCAACAATCCAGAGTTCTGGATCCCCAGCATGAAGAGTTATGAAACCAAATTTAATAAATTCAGGACTCTGTGGTCCATCAATAGGCAAATGATATTGAAAAACTCCAAATGGTTCCTTAGGGAGGCTTCCATTCTTGAGCATGGCGGAGCCCAACATTGTGAGTGAGTTTGTGTCTTCATCCACGAGTGCCCAGTGAGTGATCCCACTTCTCTCGCAGCCCTGTCATGGGTTCCAGTGTCCACCAGGGTTGCCAACACTGGTTCCATGTCTTCCTGGAGGTTTCATCACATTCCCCAACCTTGCTGCCCAATATGTCCATTCTTATGGCACCTTTCCACTCCAACTGAACGATTCTTGTCTCAGTCAGGCAGCCTTCCCCCTCCCTACCTCTAAACCTCACATATTCCCTTACTGAAAGATGGGAAAAGCTCTGTCTGGACTTTGCTGGTAAACTCTTGAATCCCACCTCCCACTACCTCTCTCTCTTACCACAACCACATGAAAATAAATATGTGATGGAATTAAGGAAGAAAGACAGCATCCTCTAAATAAGATATAGAACGAATAGACTATGAGGCAAGCCCAATCCCCTACTTTATAAAACTTATAAATAGTACCTTGAGTATAGCTGAAAAAAAGACATGTTGAAGCTTTTCATCCTACACTCATCAGGACACTTCGCAAGAATACCAATATAAGGAGGAAAACAACAATTTATACTGTATGTGAAGAGGGTGCTGATTGGTTGGCAAGTGGCGTTGCCATGGAGAATGCATCAGTGATGGTGACTGACAGTTAACTGCCAAGCATAGTTTGAAATTTAAACCAGGCAGCTTGAGTCAGATTGGACAAGGTGTTGCCCTGAGGAATGAGTCAGCGAGTGGCTGTCACTTACTTTGTTTAGCTGGAACAGGCACAATGTGTGTACATGTTCTTTCTGTCTGCAAAGAACAGGGCCCCTCTATATTAATATATGCAGCTTCCAGTACACACAAATGCACGACATTGTGAGCCTGACTGACAATCTTAAATTGGTTGTCAGTGTAATTCTTAGCACACTGAGGGTTATTTCAGCAAATGCCTTTCCAGTCGCGGAATAACATCGAATGTTGCTTTGAGTTTTGCAAGTATCTAAATGCTTGAGAATTTAATGAACTCAACCTGACAGCATATGATCTAATGAGCTTTGATACATAACGCAGAGTGTAGTAGACCTTTCATTTGTATTCTACAAGTTAAGGAGACCTGCATTTGTGACCTGTTTTAATGCAGTGAGCTAGATGATGAATTATGACCACTGTCCTCATTGTCATCACATTTGGCATTGGCCACCATGGTGGTTATTGTCAATGACCCAGGAATTCTCTCTAAAGGGTAAACAGGTAATTGCCAGTGTTCCCAGCGGGGAAGGGAGGGAAATACATTCACAGGATGATACACATCAAAGTGGCAGCACAGACAGAGCCTCTCACCAATCTTTCATATGCTTAGCATTTCCTGTATCTGAGACCAAGTTTGTCCTTTTATTTATTCATTCATGGATGCGGGCTTCGCTGGCTGGGCCAGCATTTATTGCCCATCCCTAATTGCCCCTTGAGAAGGTGGTGGTGAGCTGCCTTCTTGAACCGCTAGGGAGGGAGTTCCAGGATTTTTGACCCAGCGACAGTGAAGGAACTGTGATATATTTCCATGTCAGGTTGGGGAGTGTCTTGGAAGGGAACTTGCAGGTGGTAGTGTTCCCATCTATCTGCTGCCCTTGTCCTTCTAGGTGGTAACAGTTGTGGGTTTGGAAGGCATAGTCTGAGTCTTGGTGAGTTTCTGCAGTGCATGAAGGCTTAACTAAGTTTCAGTATCGTTTTCCATTTAAATTCAAACTCCCTCAGCCGAAGATAGTCCAAAGATGTGAATTACTGTTAAAACTCAGGAAGATGCTCACCGTTAATATAAGTGTTTAAAATGCATCTTGTCCAAGTCTGGTAACTGGTTTGACAGCTTAACACAGCACATTATGGTAAATTCAATATCATTATATTCTAGTAAGCACCTCACAGGAGGGGGCAAGGTGTCTTCAGCACTGAACAAATCAATTTTCATTTGAAAAGGTCCCTTTTGTAGAAAAGGTTGCAAGACCTCACGTTTCCAGAACCACTTATATCCAATTCAGGGTCTCAGACCAGAGCAATGGGCACACTTGAAAAGTGATGGTGGAGCCTGGGTCATTATCTGTCAGGTATGGTTCAATGAGGATGACTAGTCTATGAGACAATTCTGGACCCCAGATGTTAGTAAGGAGGGCTTTGCAGGGTCAACAGGGCTGAGCTTGTCACTGCTGTTTCATGTCACTGCGTGATCCATCCAGTTGCATTCCTTTTCAGGGTCAACCACCCTGGTGTGGGTCTGGAGTCACATGTAGGCCAGACCAGGCCTGACAGATTAGTGAACCAGATAGACTTGTTTACAACAATCAATGGGTTCATGGTAATCATTAGACTTTAATTCCAAAATTTTATTGGATTCAACTTCCACAATGGCCATGGGAGGATGAGGATTCAAACCCCAGAGCATTGCCCTGGGACTGGTTTACTAGTCCAGCAACAATACCACTACACCATCTACTTCCCTTGGCCACAGCCAATCCACCTAAACAGCACCTTATTGGACAGCAGGAGGAGACTAGCTAACCCAGCAGAAACCCACAGGGAGAACATGCAAACGCCACCTGCAGTCAGGATTGAACCCAGGTCCCTGGAGCTGAGAGGCAGCAGCACTACCCACTGCACCACTGTGCCTGCCAGACATTTACAGTGTTTTTTTTCCCCAAAGAACAAATTCCCAGTTTGTAGGCTAACCCAAACTCTGCTGCAGATGAGGTTAAAGAGCTGCAAACGTGCTGTAAACATAAAAAAAAAACCACGTTTGATCGTAACAAAAGATGGCTTTTCCTAATTAAAGGGCTGAGGAAGATCAAGGGCAGCTGGCTCCATTTCTCAGCCTGAAAGAATGGCTGAACACTAAGCAATTGTTGCCTCAAAAGTCCTTTGCCACCTGAATTTGCAAAGACCGGGATTTATCCCAGGCAAAGTGTGGCTGAGATTTTAAGAGACATGCATTAAATAAGTCCTATTCCTGCTCCCTCACCCCCTTCACCACCGATTCCCCTCCATCCACTATAAAGTCTTTCAGGCACCTAACATGCACCCTGGATGTGCAGAGCTGGAGCGTTACACTTTAAAAATTAATTTTGCAAACCATAAATCTAATAGGTTCTCTTAGTGAAATTAAGCACACCAGCATTGACACTGATTAGCAATTTTACAATGCAATTATTGCCATTCCTTAGCTACTGACTCCATCCTCTCCCTGGCAACAGTCTGAGATTAAGCCAATCCATTCGTGACATTTGACCCCAAGATGAACCTCCGATCTCATATTCGTGCTACTGCTAAAACTGCCTATTCCCACCTCCATAACATTGCTCGACTTCACCCCTGTCTCAGCTCATCCGCTGCTGAAACCCTCATCCCTGCCTTTGTCACCTCCAGACTCAACTATCCTGACACACTCCTGGCTGGTCTCCCTTCATTAACTTGAGCTCATCCAAAACTCTTCTGCCCGTGTCTTAACTCACACCGAGTCCTGTTCCCCTCTCACCCCCTGTGCTCGCTGACCTACACTGGCTCCCGGTCAAGCAACGTCTCGATTTTAAAATTCCTTGTTTTCAAATCCCTCCATGGCCTCCCCCCTCCCTCCCTATCTCTGTAATCTCCTCCAGCCCAAACAAACTTCTGAGATCTCCGTGCTCCTCAAATCCTGGCCTCTTGAGCATCCCTGATTTTAACCTCTCCATCATTGGTGGTCGTGCCTTCAGCTGCCTGGGCCCCGAGCTCTGGAATTCCCTCCCTGCACCTCTCCCCTTCTCTACCTCACTTTCCTCCTTTCAGACACTGCTTAAAACCTACCTCTTTGACCAAGCTTTTGGTCACCTGATCTAATATCTCCTTATGTAGTTCGGTGTCAAATTTTGCTTTATAATGTTCCTGTGAAGTGCCTTGATGTTAATGGTATATTAATTATATTGTTAAGATACACAAGGGAAGGGCATTGTTTAATTAATACTTTAAGCACATATAAATAGTGGACAGCTGGGACACTGGGCATGTGAAAGGGAGAACTTTGAGACTGAACAAATCAATAAACTCAGTAAAGAAAAGCTCGGTGTCTTGGATTCTATTAACACTTGAGACATTTCATTTCATTAAAGGTGCTATATAAGTACAAGTTGTTGCTGTAGAGGAAAAATGCAATGCAATTTAAATAAAATTGAGCTGATCTGGGAGCTGCTGAGGGACTCTCTCTCCCCTCTCGGATCTGGCAGTCATGCCCAAGAACAGTCACTGACATCACTTTGGCCTGCTGTAAATTCAGGCTAAAAATCCTTCACTGTCAATGGGTCAAAATCCCAGAACTCCCTCCCTAACAGCACTGTGGGTGTACCTACACCACATGGACTGCAGCAGTTCAAGAAGGCAGCTCACCACCACCTTCTAAAGGGCAGTTCGGGAGGGGCAATAAATGCTGGACTAGATAGTGGCGCCCACATCCCATGAATGAATTTTAAAAATCTAGAAAAGACATACATAAATAAGAAAATATTCCTACTACAACAACAACTTTGACCTATATAGCACCTTTAACATAATAAAATGCACTAAGGTGCTTCGCAGGGACATTATAAAACAATGTATGACCCCAAGACACATAAGGAGATATTAGATCAGATGACCAAAAACTTGGTCAAAGAGGTGGGTTTTAAGGAGTGTCTTAAAGGAGGAAAGTGAGGTAGAGAGGGGGGAGAGGGAATTCCAGAGCTTGGGGCCCAGGCAGCTGAAGACACGGCCACCAATGGTGGAGAGATTCAAATCGGGGATGCTGAAGAGGCCAGAAATAGAGGAACACAGATCTCGGAGGGTTAGGAACATAGCAGTAGGCCATTCGAGCCTGCTCCACCATTTAACTAGATCATGGCTGATCTACTATCTCAACCCCATTTTCCTGCACTATCCTGGTATCCCTTGATGTTTTTAATATCTAGAAATCTATCGATTTCTGCCTTGAACATACTCAGTGACTGAGCCTCCACAGCCCTCTAGGGTAGAGAATTCCAAAGGTTCACCACCCTCTGAGTGAAGAAATTCCTCCTCATCTCTGTCCTAAATGGCCGACCCCTCATTCTGAGACTGTCTCCCCACCCCCCCTGGTTCTAGACCCACCCTGCAGCCAGGGGAAACATTGTTCTTGCATCTACCCTGTCGGGCCCTGTAAGAATTCTGTATGTTTCAATGAGGTCACCTCTCATTCTTCTAAACTCTAAAAGGGAATACAGGCCCAGTCTCCTCAACCTCTCCTCATAGGACAATCCCTCCATCCCAGGGATTAGTCTGATACTTTTGTTGCACTCTATCTATGGCCAGTATATCCTTCCTTAGGTAAGGAGACCCAAACTGTACACATTACTCCAGTTGTAGTCTCACCAGGGCTCTTAGTCTATACAATTGCAGCAAGACTTCCTTACTCCTGCACTCAAATCCTCTTACAATAAATGCCAACATACCATTAGCCTTCCAAATTGCTCGCTGCGCCTGCATGTTAGCTTTCAGTGACTCATCAACAAGAACACCCAGATCCCTTTGGACATCAACATTTCCCAATCTCTCGGCATTTAAGAAATACTCTGCATTTCTGGTTTTCCTACCAAAGTGGATAACTTCACATTTTTCCACAGTATACTCCATCTGCCATGCTCTTGCCCACTCACCTAGCCTGCTAAGTCCCCTTTGCATCTTCCTCACCACTCAAATCCCCTCCTAGTTTTCTGTCACCTGCAAAACTTGGAAACATTACACTTGGTCCCCACTTCCAAATCATTGATATGGATTGTGAATAGCTGGGATCTAAGCACTGATCCTTGTGGTGCCCCACTAGTCAGTTACAGCCTGCCAACCTGAGAATGATCCGCTTATTCCTACTCTGTTTTCTGCCCAATCCAAGCCAGTATATTACCCCCAATCCCATGTGCTCTAATTTTGTTGACTAACCTCGTAGAAACATAGAAACTAGGAGCAGGAGTAGGCCATTCGGCCCTTCGAGCCTGCTCCGCCATTCATTATGATCATGGTTGATCATCCAACTCAATAGCCTGCTCCCGCTTTCTCCCCATACCCTTTGATCCCTTTCACCCCAAGAGGTATATCTAACTCTTCCTTGAAAGCATACAATGTTTTGGTCTCAACTACTTTCTGTGGTAATGAATTCCACAGGCTCACCACTCCCTGGGTGAAGAAATTTCTCCTCATCTCAGTCCTAAATGGTCTACCCCATATCCTCAGACTGTGACCCCTGGTTCTAGATTACCCCACCATCGGGAACATCCTTCCTGCATCTACCCTGTCTAGTCATGTTAGAATTTTATAGGTTTCTATGAGATCCCCCCTCATTCTTCTGAACTCCAGCAAATATAATCCTAATCGACTCAATCTCTCCTCATATGTCAGTCCCGCCATCCAACAAATCAGTCGGGTAAACCTTCGCTGCACTCCCTCTATAGCAAGTACATCCTTCTTCAGATAAGGAGACCAAAACTGTACATAATATCCAGGTGTGGTCTCGCTCAGGCCCTGTGCAGGAAGACATCCCTGTTCCTGTACTCGAATCCTCTCACTATGAAGGCCAACATACCATTTGCCTTCTTCACCACCTGCTGCACCTGCATGCTTACCTTCAGCGACTGGTATACAAGGACACCCAGGTCTCGTTGCACATTCCCCTCTCTCAATTTATAGCCATTCAGATAATAATCTGCCTTCCTGTTTTTGCTATCAAAATGGATAACCTCACATTTATCCACATTATACTGCATCTGCCATGCATTTTCCTACTCACTCAGCTTGTCCAAATCACACTGAAGCATCTCTGCATCCTCCTCACAGCTCACCCTCCCACCCAGTTTTGTATCATCTGCAAATTTGGAGATATTACATTTAATTCCCTCATCTAAATCATTAATATATATTGTGAATAACTGGGGTCCCAGCACCGATCCCTGCGGTACCCCACTAGTCACTGCCTGCCATTCGGAAAAAGACCCGTTTATTCCTACTCTTTGTTTCCTGTCTGCCAACCAGTTTTCTATCCATCTCAATACACTACCCCCAATCCCATGTGCTTTAATTTTACACGCCAATCTCTTATGTGGGACTTTGTCGAAAGCCTTCTGAAAGTCCAAATAAACCACATCCACTGGCTCCCCCTCATCAACTCTACTAGTTACATCCTCGAAAAATTCCAGTAGATTTGTCAAGCATGATTTCCCTTTCATAAATCCATGCTGACGCTGTCTGATTCTGCCACTGTTTTCCATGTGCTCAGCTATTAAATCTTATATAATGGACTCTAGAATTTTCCCCACTACCGACGTCAGGCTG
Source organism: Cetorhinus maximus (assembly GCF_964194155.1). Classification (NCBI taxonomy): domain Eukaryota; kingdom Metazoa; phylum Chordata; class Chondrichthyes; order Lamniformes; family Cetorhinidae; genus Cetorhinus; species Cetorhinus maximus. Next base: position 24,844,303 of record NC_135898.1, on the reverse strand, counting down.
ACTGGTCTATAATTCCCTGTTTTCTCTCTGCCTCCTTTTTAAATAGTGGGGTTACATTAGCTACCCTCCAATCTGTAGGAACTGTTCCAGAGTCTATAGAATCTTGGAAGATGACCACCAATGCATCCACTATTTCTAGGGCCACTTCCTTAAGTACTCTGGGATGTAGATTATCAGGCCCCAGGGATTTATCGGCCTTCAATCCCATCAATTTCCCCAACACCATTTCCCTACTAACACTGATTTCTTTCAGTTCCTCCCTCTCACTAAACCCTGTGTTCCCCAACATTTCTGGTATGTTATTAGTGTTCTCCTTTGTGAAGACAGAACCAAAGTATGCATTTAGTTGGTCAGCCATTTCTTTGTTCCCCATTATAAATTCCCCTGTTTCTGACTGTATGGGACGTACATTTGTCTTCACCAATCTTTTTCTCTTCACATACCTATAGAAGCTTTTACAGTCAATTTTTATGTTCCCTGCAAGCTAACTCTCATACTCTATTTTCCCCTTCTTAATCAATCCCTTGGTCCTCCTTTGCTGAATTCTTGTGTGGAACCTTATCGAAAGCCTTTTGAAAATCCAAATACACCACATCCAATGACTCCCCCTTATCTATTCTGCTCGTTACTTCCTCAAAAATCTCCAACAGGTTTGTCAAACATGAATTCCCTCTCATAAAACCATGTTGACTCTGCCCAATCCTGCCATTATTTTTTTTAAGTGTCCAGTTATCACATCCTTTCCAATAGGTTCTAGCATTTTCCTTACAATTGATGTCAGGCTAATAGGTCTGTAGTTCCCTGTGTTCTCTCTTCCTCCCTTCTTAAATAGTGAGTTGGACTTGATGTGGGCTGCCAACCAATCAGCACTCTCTTCACATACAGTATCAATTGTTGTTTTCCTCCCTCATATTGGTATTCTTGTGAAGTGGTCTGATGAGTGCAAGACAAAAAGCTTTGATATGTCTCTTTTTCAGCAATAATGCAATATATCTGCCTCATTTTGTGGCTCCTGGATTATTCTAGCCCAGGTAGGGATTAATAAAGAGTGCAAAATTGAAGATATAAGATGGTATTGAATGCCTCACATGAATACATGCCCCTTTACTACTATTTTTCTTATTAAAATCAGTTCTACTGCGGAATGGATCCAGTTGATGAGTTAACATTTCATCAGGCAGAATGCAGTTTTCTCTTTCTAATTTCATTATCCTTAGGATCCCTGTTAAATGGCAAATACATTATTACTTTTGCTGGATTTTATTCCTTCTTCTCTATAGGCTTCCTCACCCAACGTCCAGACACCTACTCAGGTTCCCCTGCTGATGTCTCCCAGGGAGAAAGGGAGGAGAAACGCCAATATATTTGCTTGTCATGGTAAAACATGCCACCTAGTGAAAGCGTTGTGAACTGCCCTGAGTCTGAACAACACTCCTAATTGAGTGAGAGCAGACAGAGGCTATCTTATTCGTTAGGACAGGTCCTGCTTATATGGGCCTCAGCTATGCCTGTCTCTTTATGGGGTATGTGGAACATTCCTTGTTCCAGTCCTACTCCGGCCCCTTCCCACAACTCTTTCTCCGGTACATCGATGATTACTTTGGTGCTGCTTCATGCGCTCGTCTGGACCTGGAAAAATTTATTAAATTTGCTTCCAATTTCCACCCCTCCATCATTTTCACATGGTCTATCTCTGACATTTCCCTTCCCTTCCTTGACCTCTCTGTCTCAATTTCTGGTAATAGACTGTCCACCAATATCCATTACAAGCCCACCGACTCCCACAGCTACCTCGACTACAGATCCTCACACCCCGCTTCCTGTAAGGACTCCATCCCATTCTCTCAGTTCCTTTGCCTCCATCACATCTGTTCTGATGATGCTACCTTCAAAAACAGTTCCTCTGACATGTCCTCCTTCTTCCTTAACCGAGGTTTTCCACCCACGGTCGTTGACGGGGCCCTCAACCGTGTCCGGCCCATCTCCCGCGCATCCTCCCTCACGCCTTCTCCTCCCTCCCAGAAACATGATAGGGTCCCCCTTGTCCTCACTTATCACCCCACCAGCCTCCGCATTCAAAGGATCATCCTCTGTCATTTCCGCCAACTCCAGCATGATGCCACCACCAAACACATCTTCCCTTCACCCCACCGGTGGCATTCCACAGGGATTGTTCCCTCTGGGACACCCTGGTCCACTCCTCCATCACCCCCTACTCCTCAACCCCCTCCCACGGCACCTTCCCATGCAACCACAGAAGGTGCAACACCTGCCCCTTTACTTCTCCTTTCCTCACCGTCCAAGGGCCCAAACACTACTGTCAAGTGAAGCAGCATTTCACTTGTACTTCCCTCAACTTAGTCTACTGCATTCGCTGCTCCCATTGCGGTTTCCTCTACATTGGAGAGACCAAACGCAGACTGGGTGATCGCTTTGCGGAACACCTTCGGTCTGTCTGCAAGTATGACCCAGACCTCCCTGTCACTTGCCATTTCAACACACCACCCTGCTCTCGTGCCCACATGTCCGTCCTTGGCCTGCTGCATTGTTCCAGTGAGGCTCAACGCAAACTGGAGGAACAGCACCTCATCTTCTGACTAGGCACTTTACAGCTTTCCGGACTGAATATTGAGTTCAACAATTTTAGATCATGAACTCTCTCTTCCATCCCCACCCCCTTTCCGATCCCCCTTTTTTCCATTATTTTTAAAAGTATTTCCATCCATTGTTTTATCTCTACCTTTTAGCCTATTTGGATGCCTTCCCCCCACCCCACCCCCACTAGGGCTATCTGTACCTTGCTCGTCCTATCTACCCTTAATGTCACCTATTAGCACATTCCTTAGATAATATCACCACCTTCAACACCTCTTTGTCCTTTTATCTATGACATCTTTTGGCTATCTCCACCTATCACTGGCCCTCTATCCAGCTCTACCTGTCCCACCCCCCCCCCCCCCCTTAAACCAGCTTATATTTCACCTCTTTTTTATTTTTCCTTAGTTCTGTTGAAGAGTGATACGGACTCAAAACGTTAACTGTGTTCCTCTCCGCAGATGCTGTCAGACCTGCTGAGTTTTTCCAGTTATTTTTATTTTTGTCCTGCTTATTTCGCCTCCATACCAGGAGGTTGATGCATTTAACCAAGTCTACAGGACGTGCCCTGAACACCAAGACCAAAGTCCTCTACCAACTCACATCCAACATATCAAATCCAACCCCTTCAATCGAGACTCAGGGTGAAGTGTTGGAAAATGTCCCTCACCTATCCCCAAAAAGCTAGCATTGAAGAGATGTGCCACTGAATATAATGTGCTGCCTCAGGCTACACTAAATTAAACTTGGGTTTGAGGGAATCAGGACATCTGACCCAACAATAACCTCAGCATCTTTCACAAAGTGATTGGCTGTACGCTTCTGGAGCCTGGATAGGCTAATAGATGCCACATGAAGGCCCGAGGACAACATTGTCAACGCCTTCTTCGAAAGGTGTGAAGCATGGGGGGAGGGCAAACATGGGAACTCTCCAAGAGGCAGACATACCAAATACAGAGGCCAGGGTAATCTCACACCAGCTGAGATGGGCGGGACTTGCCATCTGAGTGCCCAATTTAAAACTGCCGAAAACTGTGCTCGACTCAGTAGCTAGGCCTGGGAGATGCTCACGTGTTCCAAAGACAATCGCGGAGCCTCCATGGAGGGCCGCTCTACTAACATCCACACACAGGCAGCAGACACCCAATGGCAACCTACATGGCGCTCCGTCATCAAAAACAGTGTCAACGTCTCCCGCTGAACAAGGGCAGTCACGGAGCGAGAACGGTGAGAGAGAGACAGAAAGAGAAGGGCACCTGGTTCAGCCAACAGTCCAGCAACCTCCTCCCCGACCGGCCAAGAACCGATGTTCTCACTGTGGGAGAGCCTGTAACATTAAGGTGGAGCTCATGACCCATGGATTATAATGCCTGACCAATCGCGAGGTAGAATTCTCCTCGACACAAGGGATTGCCAATGAGACAAAGCTGATCTAACTAACGGTGCAAGTATGCACTAGAAGGATTTAAGAAGTATTTGGATGTGCACTTGCGACGCCAAGGCATACAAGGCCATGGGCCTAGTGCTGGAAAATGGGATTAGAATAGTTAGATATTGGTTTGACCAGCACTCGGTGGGCCGAAGGGTCTTTTTCTATGCTGTAGACCTCTATGACTCTATTGTACCAGCCTCCTCTAACCATTCTTCGTCTAACCTCCATTCACATATTTTATTCCTTTCTTCCTCATGTGCTTATCTAGTTTCCCCTTTAATGCATCTGTTCCGTGTGTTAACTGCTTTCTGTGGTAGCAATTCCACATTCTCACCACTCTCTGGGGGAGAAGTTTCTTCTGAATTCCCCATTGGATTTATTCGTGACTGTCTTATATTCACGGCTTCTAGTTCTGGTCTCCCCACAAGTGGAGTTCCTAAGGGTAGTGTCCTCGGCCCAAACATCTTCAGCTGCTTCATCAATGACCTTCCTTCCATCATAAGGTCAGAAGTGGGGATGTTCGCTGATGATTGCACAATGTTTAGCACCATTCTCGGCTCCTCAGATACTGAAGCAGTCCATGTCCAACTGCAGCAAGACCTGGACAATATCCAGGCTTGGGCTGACAAGTGGCAAGTAACATTCATGCCACACAAGTGCCAGGCAATGATCATCTCCAACAAGAGGGAATCTAACCATCTTCCCTTGACATTCAATGGCATTACCATTGCTGAATCCCCCACTATCAACATCCTGGGGGTTACCATTGACCAGAAACTGAACTGGACTAGCCATATAAATACTGTGGCTATAAGAGCAGGTCAGAGGCTAGGAATCCTGCGATGAGTAACCCACCTCCTGACTCTCCAAAACCTGTCCACCACCTACAAGGCACAAGTCAGGAGTGTGATGGAATACTTTCCACTTGCCTGGATGAGTGCAGGTCCCACAACACTCAAGAAGCTCAACACATGCAAGACAAAGCTTGACTGATACCCATCCACAAACATTCACTCCCTCCACCACCAATGCACTGTAGCAGCAGTGTGTACCATCTACAAGATGCACTGCAAGAACAAACCAGGGCTCCTTGACAGCACCTTCCAAACCCACGACCACTACCATTTAGAAGGACAAGGGCAGCAGATGCATGGGAGTACCATCAGCTGGAAGTTCCCCTCCAAGCCACTCACCATCCTGACTTGGAAATATATCACCATTCCTTCATTGTCACTGGGTCAAAATCCTGGAACTCCCTCCCTAACAGCACTGTGGGTGTACGTACACCACATGGACTGCAGCGTTCAAGAAGGCAGCTCATCAATACCTTCTCAAGGGAAATAAAGGACGGGCAATAAATGCTGGCTTAGCCAGCAACGCCCACATCCCGTGAATAAATAATAAAAATAACGTGGAAACACCTTCTTTCTCCCCACCCTTTCACAATCTCCAAGACCCATTTGCTAAGACCCAATCTGTGTTCAATGGGATTCCATGGTAACAAAAGTGAGGGTTTCAGCAGATGAGTGGAGACAGGGGCGATGTTAGGGGGGTGGTAATAGGCCGCTTAGTGATGTTATGAATGTGAGGTCAGACATTCATGTCTGGATCAGATGTGACCCCAAGGTTGTGAACAGACTGGCTTAATCTCAAGACAGTTGCCAAGGAGAGGGGTGGAGTCGGTAACTAGGGTAACGAGCTTGGAGTGGGAACTGAAAACAATGGCTTTGGTCTTCCCAATATTAAATTGGGCAAAATTTCTGCTCACCCAGTACCGGATGCTGGAGAATCAGTCTGACCATTTAGCAACAGTGGAGGAGTCGAGAGAGGCGGTGGTGGTGAGGTAGAGCTGGGTGTGCTCAGCATACATGTGAAAATGTGAACAGTGTGTGTTTGGATGATGTTGCCAAGGGGCAGCATGCAGATGTGAAACGCTATAGCCACGAGACCAGGCTTGCCTTCCATTACTGTACTATTTAATTTTCATTTCAAAACAGATCAAAGCAATTTGTACAAGGATATTACCTTTCCAAGCAGAGTATGTTGAATCATTCCAGGCAAATGTAGACCCAACCATATAGAATGATAAACTGCCGACTCCAAAACTGGATACAGTGAGGGAAACCGTTGCATGAGAGCAGATATTTGCTTCTTCACTGGTGATAGATTCCTTAAAAGCCTACGCCTCCCCCTTAACCTTCATAATTAAAAGATAAATATCATGAAACAAACTGATAGGAAGACAAAAAAAGACTTGTATTTATGGCTTGTATAAGGGTGTCTAGTCTTAGCCAGACTTTTCTGGAGTTAAATTAAGAAACACTTCTACCGCTGCTTGGAACTCTCTCCTGCAAATGGCAATTGATGCTGGGTCAACAAATTTTAAATGAGGTAAATAGATTGTTGTTACCCAAACATATGAAGAGATTTGGGACAACGGCAGGTATATGGAGTTAGGTCACAGATCAGCCATTATCACAGAGCGGTGGAACTGGCTTGAGGGGTTAAGTAGCTGCCTCCTGTTCTCATATTTGTATGATTTCAGGGCTTCCCAAAGGGCTTTACAGCCAATGAGGCACTTTTTGTAGTGTCCGCACCGTTGAAATGTAGGAAGCGCAGCAGCCAATTTACACACAGCAAGCTCCCACAAACAGCAATGTGATAATGAACAGATAATCTGATTTTGTGTGTTGATTGAGGGATCAATATTGGCCAGGACACCAGGGACAATTCCCATGCACCTCTTCGAAATAATGTCATGGGATCTTCTGCATGCATCCTAGCAGGCAGATGGGCCCTCATGTTAAAATCTCATTAGAATGGCACCACGTGTGACAGTGGAGTGGGATGCAAACCCAGAACAGGTTAGAAAAATTACTTTAGATATCATTTTACTTTTTGGAAATCTCCAGATAATCCATTCAAAATCCAGATGACCCAGTATGAGTAAAGAGCCATCAAACCAAACAGGGTAACTAGAATTAAATGCATACGTGTTCCATTTTACCTAGAAATTGATTTTTTGTTTCTTCCTGCAGAAGCAGATTCAACCAGAATCCTGGTTTAGCAAATGAAATCTCTAACTTTGTATTTTCCTCTGTGCAATCTGCCCGTTGTTCTTCTGCAGGCAATATCAGTCCTGGGCATTTTTAGAAGTTCAGTTTCATTAATTCACCAAGTATAGGTCAGCCAGCTTGGATAAGTTCAACTGACAACATTCCAGTCCCAAGAAAAAGATTTTCAACAGGACAGTTACAATTTTGTCCTGCGCTAAAGACTCTAGTAAATTGCACCAATTTGATGCGGAAGGGAGTCAAAGATACCAACAAGTCATAAGGCTTTTCTTTTCTTGGCAAAAACTATTTAACCAATCACCTTAAATTGTTGCCCTCATGTTCTTCTACCTTCTACCAATGAGAATTTTCCCTCCATCTACTCAATCCAGAAAGCTCACAATTTGGAACACCTCCATCAACCTGCCTCTCCACCTTCTCTTCTCTAAATTGCGCCAGCTTCACCAATCTCTCACATCTTTTCTGTACCTTCTCCAATGTCTTCACATCCTTCCTAAAGTGTGGTGCCCAGAGCTGGGTGCAATACTCTGGTTAAGGTCAAACCAGTGTTTTATAAAGGTTCACACATTCCTTGCTTTTGGACTCTAATCCCTCTATTTATAAAGCCCAGGACCTTGCATGCCTTTTTGACCACTTTCTCAATCTGCCCAATGATAGCAGCTATATTTCACTCCTGCACTTGTAAGCTAGTCAGGGAAAACTTTTCCTGCACCAGGCACTGTAACCTAGCACAGTAATCCCTTCTTGAAATTAGACATTGGATCACAAGTTGCTGAATGGCATAAACTTCAGCTCATCCAATATTCTGATTCCCGTGTTCTAACTTACAGCAAGTCCCATTCTCCGATCACTGACTAAGCTCCAAAATTCCCTCCCTAATCCCTTCTTTCTTTCTTTAAGATGCTCCTTAGGGCCTACCTCTCTGACCAACATTTCAGTCATTTGCTCTCATATCTCATGAGGCTGTGTTATATTCTATTTGACCATGCTACTGCAGAGCCTTGAAGCAACAAGGTAAAGGTGCTATATAAATGTGCAACTGCAGGATGTGAAGTCTACAATGAATAGTTTTCATTATAAATTTGGACACAGTAACTCACTACGGAAATACAAACCATAGAGGGCAAAGTGTTTAACTTTAAAATGGGTTTTGAACTACATTACATCCTGGTGTAATTATTGCCCGAACGTTAGATTTTATTTACTGTGTTTCAAGAAATCAAGTCAGTTACGATGCAACCCTAACTTCGGACAGAAGCCAACTCTTGGGTCTTCCTTTAGCACCAAGTGGAGATTGATTTATACCACTTAGAAAATATACAATAAATGATTTATCAAAATATAAAGCCTGGAGACCACTCAAAATAATTGAAGATACTAATAACCCCTCTGGCAAGCCTGTAGTAGATCACTACAACTTTGACAGTATTTTATTTTAACTGGCGTTTTGAACCACTTTAGTTGTAATGATTTATGCATGGAATGAGTTACCACAAAACACACATTGTCAGTTCATAGGTGCTGATAGCTCTTTGTTTTATAAGTTTCTACTGTAACTTTGCTTGACTGAGGTCTGAGTTCTCTTATCTGGTTAAAAAAAAATCCCGACTGATTTACCCCTTTCCCTACCTCCGCTAACTCAAGTGCAGGTTGGAATTGCCTGGCTTATATAGCTTAGTCCATTTAATGAAGCCATCACGCTGAAGGGGAGCTTTTGTGGGTTTGTTTGTGGAGGTAAAGTTTTAGTAATGTGGCAACCACTAAGTGAAGCTACAATCGATGCTTTACAATTCATCAGATTCAGATATCAAGTTCCTCCCCCACATACATATTATATTTGGCAATCTTCTCCTCATAATGGATGAAGTCAAGTTCTACCCTCATCTGATCATGCCTCAAATTGTTACCGGACTAGCAAGTGTATCTGCTGGTAGTTAGATACTGTGCTAGCTAGATCACAGTTTGGAGAATACGGCAGGTTTGAAGACATACTGATAAATGTTTGGTTCGATGATTTGGACTGAAGACAACAATATAAATTAGTGGATTCCTAGTCGCAAAATTTACAGAAGGAGCAGTGGGAGATGGCATCAGCATAGAGAAACTTTCAGAATCAACAAGTTCCAGCAATTAATTCATAAACAAGGTTTTCAAAAATTGCTTGAGTTTTGTAGTGGAGTTTACTGTAGTGAGAAAGTACAAATGATGCCACTTGGGTGACAATTTGGCCTATTCATAACAGATTGAAATAGGGATTCAGAATGCACCTTTAAAGAATAATTCACACAAGACAAAAACCAGCATCTACAAGCACTCTGAACAGGCAGCTGCCCTTTCAGTTTTCTGACAGGCTGTTCATACTGGTACAGAAGACTCTGGTGGCCAGTGTCAGCACAAATGTAGAAAATAAAGACACCATCACATTTTGTGGTTGTGACTCAAAACTAGAAACATTAGATAGCCTTCTGTAATCGGTGTTTAGACTTGCTCTGCATTGCTAATTTTCTTTTATTACAGGTTTACAGCATTTGTAGTTTTTTCACTTCCTCCCAGCTATCATTTCCAGGGTAGTGCCCCATCATGCATTACTGCACAGGAGACAGCCATTTGGCCCATCAAGACTATTACAGGTCTATAAGGTGATCTAATCAGTCCCATAGCCCAGCAAGTTCACTTCCCTTAAGTGCTTATTCAATTTCCTTTCGAAATCATTCATTGTCTCTGCCTCACCCTCCATCGAGTTCCAGGTAGTTAGCTGCAGAACAAAGTTCCTCCTCCCATCTCCCTCTTGCCCAAAATATGAAACCTGCATCCCCTGGCCCTTATACCATCAGCTAATAGGAACCTTTTGTCTACCTAACAACTAGTAATACTCTTGGACACCTGTATTAGAACTCCTCTCCATCTCCTTTGCACCAGGGAGTACAACACCAGCTTCTCCAACCTAAAATCCCATATCTCTGGTACCATTTTGGTAATTCTCCTCTGTATCCTCAAAGGAATGGTGACCAGAACTGAACACAATATTGTGGTTCTAGTCTAACCAGAATTGTATAAGGTTCAGCACAACCTCCCAGTTTTTACTCAATCCCACTATGAAGTCTAAGATCCATTTGCTTTGCTAACTGCTCTCTCAATATGTCCTTGCCATCTTCAAAGATCTATGCACACGAATTCCCAGGTTCCTCTGTCCCTGAACTTTGTCCAACATCCCAAATCAAGTTGCAGCTGTTCAAACTCATGTTAAAGGTCTAAAGTCTGAAAAATGATTATCTACTTCCCATGGAAGGCCCACACATTTGATAGGAGGGAAGAATAAATCAAGCTGTTCCAGGTGAGCAAAAAATTTCTCCAGCTTCCAATGTAGACAAACCAGCTGTCAACTCCAAAGTCTCTGGCTGATGCTGCAAGACATCAACTGTGCTACTCAATCACATGCAATTTCCATATAACTCCAACAGCACTATCATTTCAACTTTGCCATTAATTAACCCATATCTTTAGCACCTCAAGTAACTTTATCACTTCAAGAAATATTCTATGGCCTTGAATTATAACTCATTCAGAATGCTTGTCCTGCACTCTTCTGTTCATCAAACTCCAATGAAACTTAAGCTCAAAATCCTTACACCCAATTATAAATTCTCCAGAGTCCGACATTCGAGCCATGATTTCCAATTGTCTCCTAACATTCATAATTCTACCCTCTTCACTAGCTCATTGGTCTTTTATCACCAGGAAATCTTTTCTTCAACCCGGCTTTTGAAAGCATACCACAAACTGATTCCATCGCCCCACAACTGCATTTAGCTTATTTGCTTCATTTAGTTCTGAAGTACTCTAAGGTTTTGACAATAGCACTATTCTACAAATGCACATATGATTATGAAAGATACTAATTGATAGGAGTTTGCAGCCTATTTTCAAAAACCAGTTGTTAATATAAAAATTAAGTAAATTGAAGTTCATTCAGAACTATTCCAAACAATGACAAATTGAACGTCACAAGCAGAACCACTGAATCGTATAATTATAGAAATAGCTTGATAGTTTAGGAGGACATCCAATTCAACAATTCTAAAAAAACCCTGCTTGCTGGGCAAACAGATGAGACTATTTGTCCTTTGAACTGATCTTTCATAGAAACCAACAGCCAAATTTCTAGCTCTCAAGTTTCTGCTTCAATAGGTGGCCAATGCACACTTGCTGATCCATCTTCAGCTTTAAGTCACCATTTCCAAATTAATGACTATATTTTCAATAACTGCAGATTGTACAATAAAATTGGACATAATGTATTAAATATCAATGCAGAAAAACATTCCAATGTAGTTATAATAGCTTACACACACTACCTGTATCCTACAAAGGCACTCAAATAGGAAAAAATACATTCACCTGTGCACATTAACAATTCTAAATGTTAAAAAAGCAGAAAATCAAATGTGACAAATGTATATGTAAACTTGAGCCATTTTCTCCTCTGATCCAATTTATTTTATGTGCATCCCACAATCAATGATTTGCTGCAGTTGCACCAAATTCAACCTATTTACAAAATAGGATGGACTCTAATTGTTCACAATGGCACATAAGTAGTTATCACAGATTTGTCACTTGACTTGTTTGGTTTGGAGGGGCGGGAAAGAGTTGGGGAGGGAGGTTATACATGCCGAGGGCATGAAAATCATACAGCATGGCCTACTTCTACACTTCTATAAATCCAGAATAAACTGGCAGTGCCACCTATGTCATAACTTGTTAAGATATAGCATGGAACAGTCATTAAAATTATGGAGCATCTAATCTCAAAAAGCAGTTTGCTATGGGCTTATTTGAAAGGTAAGGATAGTAGCTGTGCCACCGCCTGCCTCTACCGCACTCAATCTCAGAACCTAATATTCAGCTTTAAGACAATTTATACAGAAAAATCTCAACTACAGGGGGTGAACAAAATACCCAACATGTTGCATCAGAGCAGTTAAATGCATTTACAAGTTTGATACAATTCCTGTGACAACAGGATATTCAGTAGCAGCCATGTACATCTCCACAGGATAGGCAAGGGAGAGTTTGGGCTCATTCATCCAGTGGGGTGTAAAAAGGTAGAGACATTGTGCAGGACACCGAAATCAAAAAAGGTACAAAAGACAATAATGATTAGATGGTGCCAAGTTGGGAGTTGTAAAAAGCTAGATTATAGTAATTATATTTAGCTCGACCTTCTAAGAAATCTTGATCTTTATTTCAGTGGAATTCACGTAAGCTGGTATTTATTGTAAAGCTCAGAATACTTACCATACTAACAGATAAAAGACAAGGAAAAAGTTATTCATCTGAGAGAAGTATGCAGCACAGCAAAGAATCTCTCAAGAACCTTAAGCTTTACTACACAATACAGAAGCAAGGCATTGTTGCTACACAGATCAAGTAACTGGTGAAATGAAACAGAGGCTCCAAAATATATCAAGACATTAAAATCCAAATACAAACTTAAACCCCAAAACCTTCAGTCATTTAATTCAGTTAGTGTTTTATTGCAATTCAACTGCTGTTAAGTACTGAAGAGTCAATTATATAAAATTATTTGGGCAGGTATAGTATTTTCAATTATATAAAATTACTTGGCCAGGTATAGCATTTTCCTACTAATTGCTTCCAAACCTTTCCTAGTAATTGCTTCAAGCGTTTGAAAGGACACACGGTAAACACATGATTTTTAAAAAATGGTTTTATGAATTGTTTTATTGTATAAAACACACTTGCCTAACCTAATTGTTGACAAACTGCTGTATTTTCTAGTTATATTTTCATACAGCTTTAAATCTAAACTGTAGGACATACAAACAGGTCTTTCAGATTATATTGAACACTAAAGTCATCTCCTAAAACTCTTCCCATTTTATTTTAACTACTCTTTTTAAAAAAAATATGCCAAGTATCCCCAGGTTTCTTCTGTCCAAATTACAGTACGACAGTAGGGAGGAAGAGGGTAGGTTCAAAACTGGGCTTTATGCAGTTTTTTGCTGTCCCTTCTTCCCAATCAGAGACTTGTGGATGTGAGGAATCACACCTGTAAGAGAAAATAAAATAAAATGAAGTGTACAAGTGCGACAACTTTATCCCAAACGCATTCCCTCATTCCCCTCCATGATAGGTTTCCCTCACATGGAAAAGACCAACATGCAGCAGTTAAAGTTGAACAATGGGAAGTATGTGAGCTATATAAAAAAAATCACATAACTATGGTCTAAAATATCCAATGAGGTCCTGTCCCATTGGTATTTCTACAAGTTAAAGTCAGGCATCTCCTATAGATTATTTGAAACCATCTATGTTGAGGACTTCAGGTTGACGACTGCTTAAACGTGATTTACCAACTAGCTAAGAATCTTTTCCATGTTTCTGCTACTAATACCAGTAACACTCAAGAAAAGCAAAAATAGTTCAAGTTATTTTGGGGAAGGCAATTCCAAGAACGTCAAACTAGAAGTTGAAACACCTTAGGTGATGGATGAAAAAAATATAATTTTGCTTGCCTCGCTGATGCCTTTGTTCCACAACCTCTCTTTAACCCCTCCATGACCTATTTTATAGGCAAAGGCCTTCTGCATACTAGAGAAACACCTGCAGACTGCAGTTCCCAAGAGCTAATGGATCTGCTCGAGTACATGAACAAACCTTTCCTGTGATTTATGACGCGGGGGTGGGGCAGGAAAGGGACAGTAAAGAAGCCCTTGTGCAGTTTTGAAAAGTTACTATTTCTGATATTAAAAATCCTTCAAGATCAAACTTGCTGGGGTACAATTCCACAGCTATCTGCCATTCTCTAGTACTGAACACGAGTAATAATATCAGAAACTGGAGAACATAAATAACAGGCTATTCAATTAGAATGGGCATTATGGAAGAGCTTACTTTATCCTCATTGGACATTCAAAGTATATTTTCATGCGAGAGCAATCAGAAGTAGGGACTCTGGCAATTTCCCTCCCTGATAAATTAAATCTTTCCAGCAGTAACCCGTGTAAAACAAATCAGACGACAAATGTCAGAGCTGCCTGGTCTTCTTGGCTCTACAAAGTACAGGGATTTAACAGCTAATCAAGAACAAAAATCCTTTCCATTTATCTTCCTTAAATCAATGTGTCCTTTCAATATTGTGCTTAATTGAGTTAGATCTACACGCCAAATGGAAGATTGGGTAAACACACTGCACAGACAAAGCTCAACTGATCAGGACAGCCATTCATTTAAAGACAGGCCCTGCTGGAGATACAGGTGTCCAGCTGCTGAACAAGAACAGATCAAGCTGAACTGTAATGCTCTCCTTGCCATCCATGACACTCACTGATTTTCACTAAGTGCGAGTGCCTAGGTCGTACCAGGGAACCAGTCCTCATTGAAATCATATCTAACAAGTCAATTTAGAGAGATGTAGGAAAGGAAAAACAATATCACTGCACTGAATTATAACTCAGCAGTATGCACACTTTCATAACAACAAAACACTTAACTTGAGCTAACCTCAAAGTAATTCTTTCAGTGCCAAGATAGAATCTTCACTGAATTTCTAATGATCTTAGAATACAGGATTTTCAGGTGACGTAAAAGCTTAGTGCCCTGTGACTAATGCACAATAGCCACTCTAACCATGACATATCCAAATCAGAGTAATGAACATAATCTTCAGCAATTGTCTAATCTAAAAGACTCTCTATTTGAAGTTATTAAAAAGTGGCCCCACCAGACGTCTGAGGCCAGCTCAAGAGCAATATGGATGGCTATTGACATTTGTGGGAGTGTGCGACATACAAAACACCATGCACGCAGTGCAGTGGCTTTAACAACATTCTACAATTTCGCCAAGAATTCAAAAAAAATCTACTCCCAATGAGTCAGCTCTATAATTCTATTGCAATTAAAGTAAAACATTAATTAGCATAGCTAACATTCACTGTATGTAGCAAACTAGAGATGAAGGGCTAGTAACACATATTTGTTAAGATAATAAAGTTTATGAAGTAACTGGTAGACTCCAAAGTTCCAGCATAATCTTAAATTTGTTCCACCTTTTCAATTTACAAACCTTATTAGGGTCTTCCCTTAAATTGCTCAGGGAGTCCCACCATTACATTACTTAATTGTAATTCTGAAAAAGTTCAAAGTCCAAGGTAATACCCAGAAATGATTTATATATTTTGGATACAGTACATCATTCTTCTCCGTGATATTCATGCACAGCAGCAGTTCCCTGAAAGTCACCACTACTGTACAAAGTTAACACATACCGCCACCAGCAATGGTTGCCTTGATCAGCGAATCCAGCTCCTCATCACCTCTGATGGCCAACTGCAAGTGACGTGGCGTAATGCGCTTTACTTTCAGGTCCTTAGATGCATTTCCTGCCAACTCCAACACCTACAGAATATCAAGTTAGCTTGAATAAAATTATAGCTCCTTAAATAGATTAAAGTTAAAAGCATCTATACAGCAAAACAGGAATTTCAACAGCAATAGGTGTTGTTTTCACAAGTTATGTTGCAAACAAACGAGGTGAGGTGAAAGCTGGCCAATGTTCCCTTATCTCCGCGTTTCAGGAGTGGGGAAATGGAGGAAGGCCAAGAGGAAATAAATCCAACACTCAGCATCCAACATGTTCAACTCCACTGGTTTTTAAATTCTCTTTGTAACTCCCAAAGTCTTATCTAGCTCCAACTCATACCCATAAACATCAGCCTCCTTTCCACCGGAATATCCCACTCAGTTCTCTCCACATGGTCAGCTCCCTCACTGCTTTCAGAAATGGTCTCTTTGACCATGCCTTTGGTTCCCCCATCCCCATCTGGTTTCCTTCTATGCTAAAGTCCTTTTCTCCTCATTGAAAGGCAGAGGCATGATCCTGTACGAGGTGAGGTGAAAGCTGGCCACTATACACGTGCAGATAACTTTCAAAACCCTCCATGAACTCACCTCACCCTACAACTTCAGTGACTACCTCCCAACACAAATTTCAATCTGCTTTTAAGCTTCTCCTTACCACCCACACCATCGGTGGTCACGAAGCTCCTGCCTTCTGGAATTTCCTGCTAAGGTATTTCTGTCTTATCACATCCTACTCAGTTCTTGAAAAGCTCTCCTAAAGATCCTCTGATTCCCTTATCTTAATCATATCTATTTATCCCTGCTCCTCAGCATAAGCTATTTGCTACTTTAAATCTTCTTGCATATGAAGAATGCTATAGAAATGCACACTTCTGAGGAAAAAAAGTCAGAGCAGTTTACATCAAGGTAGTCAAGAATGTCAAACAAATCAAACACAGGCAGTTATTTTGTAACCTTAATTTCATTCACTTGGCCTAAACCAAGAAAATTTCCTTGTTTTTGAAACAGGTCAACTTCATCCTCACCTACCTCAGCAGTGAGATACTCAAGGATAGCTGCACTGTACACTGCAGCTGTAGCACCCACTCGTCCATGACTAGTGGTACGAGTCTTCAAATGCCTATGAATACGACCTACAGGAAACTAAAAGAAAGAATACCAAGTGAAAATATCATCCTAGTCAAAAGGCACATTCTAAGTGAGGAATACCATCCATTGGAACTTTTCACTTACATTTGTTTACATTTTAACCCAAGGGTCTGAAAAGATTTTTAAAATAAAGCACGAGAAGTCTATTTTTCTTCAAAAATTAGTCAAAATTTCACTTCTCGCTTCTCTGCTTCATCTTCAAACTCCTTGTCCCCAAGTTTTGCTGCTGTGAGTTATAACTCTTATCTGAGTAATTGTTCCACAATTACCAGCATGACTGAACCCTCTCCAACGCATTTGGATTGTTAACAGAAATCCTAGCTAATTATCCCACCGAAAGATGGTTTCACCTCAAACCCAACTCAAAAATGAAAACTACATTTCTGCAGGCCATGTCATTGGCTTTGACTGTTGCATTATTTTATCTTCTCTAAGCATTTTAGAGGTTGGTTTCACAAATGTTTGCCGCTTTTGCTAGTAACCCAAAAGGGAGTTGCACAGTCATAGTTAAATAATAATTACGTTATCTATCTTCCAATGGCCATTCCTTCAACGCAAACATGTTTGTATTGCTGCACTGTTTTACTCTGCTGAAGATGGGTCATTTTCATAAAATGGCCTCAGCTAAGTATCTTGTCCATTTGAGCACCAGACTTTTAGGAAGAATGTCATGGTCTCCAAACAGAGAAAAGCAAGACGGTGACAGACACAGAAAGCGCAAGCTGGAGTCCAGAAAGGTTCAAGGGATAAGAGACCAGCTGTGTGAACAGACTACAGAAGCTTGAGCACGGAAAGTTATGGGAGGTGTTCAAAATTGAGGGAATTTGACAGAGAGAAACTGTTTCTGCTGGCAGGAGGGTGTGCAACCAGAGATCACAGATTAAAAGGTCCAGAGCAGAGGAAAGCAGGTGAAATTGTATAATGAAGCAAGTTGCTACCATCTGGAATGCACTCCCTGAAAGGGTGCTGGAAGCAGCTTTAATTGTAACTTACAGCAAGGCTTTAGGAAACGTGGAATTAATTTGATAGCTTTTTCAAAGAGTCAACACATGTATGGAGGCCATTCGGCCTCCTCCTGTTCCATACCTTTCAACTACTTTTGCCCAAAAGCTTGTGGATGTGGCATCAACTGAAATTTAAAAGAATATTTTTTGTCAAGGAAGAGTAACCGGGGAGATGGAGTGGTTTAAGGGGATTCAGGGGTGTCTGGAACCCACTATCTGAGAGGCTGGTAGAGGGAGAAACCCTCATAATAGTTAAAATGTACTTGGGAATAAACTTAAAAAGTGCAGTAACCTGCAAGGCTACAGACCAAGAGGTGGAAAGTGGGATTAAGATGGATGGCTAGTTGTTGGTCAGTGTGGACACAATGGACCAAAAGACCACCTTCCGTTCTGTAAATTTCTGTTAGAGTCACATTGAACTTGAAACATTAACTGTTTCTCTCTCCACAGATGCTGAGGTTTTTCCAGTATTTTGCATTAGAACATAGAAATTTACAGTAATAAAAACAAAGTTAAATAGAATGACAGTATAGATCAGCCAATCAAATGGCAGGACAGACTTGAGGGAACAAATGCCCTACTTCTGTTCCAACAGACTATCTTCATACACAAATTCCCCACATACATCTTGCTTCTCTAGGCAAATTAAAAATTAGCAAAGGAAACCAAATTTAACTTTAAAGGGCAGCAGGTGCATGGATGTCATTCGTACCACTACAGAAGCACATCAAAAGTACCATGCAACATTGTGTTGAGTGTGTTCAATGTCATGCCTAACATCCCCAATGTAAACACAGAAATTAACATAACGGCACAACGCAGGGAGTACACCCATATAAATACATCTCGCGACAAACCTCATTGTGAATGTTCACAAACTAACACTTCAAATAAGTGCAAGAACCTCCTGGCTATCCATGGGATGCCCACTAGCTATTCGTGAGTAATTTTACACTAAACAAGCAATTCAATAAGATTAAACCACCCCCCCACCCAAAAAACCCAAACCATACAGGAGAAGTCCTGGCTGCTTTCCGCTTTCTTTGCCAAAGGGCCAGGATTCCAATTAAAACGCTCCTATTGTCACCTGATTCAGCACGGACTGGGAATCAGACTTGGAAACTTTCCGATGTAACTTGCTGTCATTTGATTTGATAATGCACAGCAGGATGTTTTACTTTGTTAAAGGCACTATACAAGTGTAATTTCTTGCTGCCCTACTCAGTGAGCAAACTCTTGACTGAGAGGGGGTGGAGTCAAGTTTAACAGTGACCAAACAGCCAGAGTTTACATTTAGACATTGCTTTAAAAACATCTACACTAAGTTTAAGAAACTTGTTCTAATAGGAATGATTACTTGTTTATTTTTTTTAAACTTATGCCAAAAACTCAGATCCACACCAGTTAATTGCTGAATTGGTAGAAACAATTTGAAAATGGAAGTCAATCACATTGGATGATGCCAAATTTCAAATCAGCTCTCTATAACTTCTATGAATATTGCCCGAATTGCTCATAAAATAACGTTGAAAGATTAGCTGAATTTGGTCAGGCTTTTTACTTCACAGAGCACATTTCCTGGCAGAGTCAGAGACGCTTCACATATTTTTTGGAGGGGAGCAGTCTCAAAAATTCTGCAGCCTATTATATGCTACCTTTTTTCTCCCTTCTGCAAACTTTACAAAGCTTCAGCAACTCTATACAAAACTAAACAACCCTATCCAAACGGACTTAAGTTAATTATGAACTTCAGTTTGAAAAACAATCCAACAAAAGCACCAACATAAGCCCATGTCAACTTTCATTCATGCAGCATATTACTGTTGGTACACAGGACTATTCTCTTCCCTCCACCCTCAATTAGTGCAGGAAGGTTATTGAGTAAGCAGCGGAGCCATCCCAGATCTGATGCAAGTTAGTTGATCGCACCCAGGGCAGTTAGGTGTTATCCAACTTCACCCAGAAGGATGAAGAATCACCAATGTAGAGATGCAGAGCTCAGCAAGGCAGAGAACGTGAAACTCTCAAAAGGCTTTTTTCTTTCCCTCTCGAGGGTATTGATCAATTCCTTCAGGACCTGACTAATGCAATTACTTCAGTGATCATAAAGCTTGACATGACCAGTTTTTTAAACATATAATTTGTAATCTACATGTGTGCAGCATGGGCAGGGCTGATTTCTAGTCATCCTAAGAATGTGGCTGTCCCCTTGAATTCTGCAGTGAGTAGTGGTGTAGTTGGATGGAGTAGCCCAGGGAGTTCCCATTGACTGCAGAAAGTCTTATGGCTTCAGGTCAAATAAAGTCAAGGAAAGCCGATTATCTTATGAGCTGGTTCCCATTCCTCCATGCTGAAAGTTACTTGGCGAAAGCACAAACACAATCTATCTTAAATGGCTTTGTCATCCTCCTGACTGAGCTGGTTGAGTCCTGAAGGGCAAAGCTGCCAGATTGGGACTGCCAGGAGATGCTGACATTGGGCTGCTGATCTTGTCTCCACAGATGGTAACCCCCATTGTAGAGTGTAGCTCCATGACTGTGCTAAGTGGAACAGAAAGGCTGATGGAGTAGTCCAAGACAGGATAGCAATGTGGCACTGTGGGCCAGCAGAATGCAATCAGATCCCTCACTCAAAGCGGGGTGTAGAAGGGTGTGCCAAATTTCATACAATCCAAAGGTTAACTGGCACACTAAAACACCCAAACCTACGGGCTAGAGATAGTGTGAAGCAGATAAAGGTAGATGTTTGCAAACATCTTAGCCAAAAGTACTAAATGGACAACTATACTTGATTTCCCACCCACCCCCACTCCTCATCATAGATGCCAGCGTCCAACCAATTCAGCTAACTGACATTAATCAGCAGTATATTATTGAGTGTACCGGACACAGTGAAGGTTTTGGGCTCTGACAACAGGGGTAAGGATGTGAACTAGAATTAGCTGTCTCACTAGTAAAGCTATTCCAGTGCAGCTGGTATCTGTCCAATGGAGAAAAATTAACCAAACAGGATAAATCTAGCCTAACCAGTTGCTGTTACATCAGCCTGTTCCAGTCATCAGTTAAGCAAGTAGGAGTTACCAATAGCACCATTAAACAGCATCTAATTGCCAATAACCTCAGATGTTCTGTTCACATTCTTCTAGAAACACTGCTCCAGAACTCAACTGCAGCCTTAATGCAGATGTTCATTCAAGAGCTGAATGCTAGAGGAGAGGCAGAAATACCTGTCTTTGAAATGCACCATCTTATGTTATCAAGGAGCCCTGGTCAAACACAGTTCAATGGGAAAGCTATTGAATGCCTGGACTGGTACCTGACACATTAGGAAAATAGTAATTTGAAAGCCAATCACTATAACAGGTCCTTCAGGGATATAATCCTCAGATGTCTCAACTGTCTGAATAAGTTACTTGTCGATCATTCCATTGGGGGCATTTTTTATATTAAATATGCTATAGAACTACATGTACAATGACCCATTTAGTTTTACTAGTAGCAGCTCAATAAGTTGGAGACTTGGTCCCAATTCTGAAAACACGTTTCACACCCTTAAATCTATTTGGAACACAAAGCCTACCTGTAACCCTGCTCTCTGAGAGCGGGAAACTGCTTTAGCCTTGGCCTTTCCCGAGTCCTTCCCAGCTTTCCCGCCAGCCTGCCAGAGAGAGACAGAAGCAACACCAGTTAAAATGTTTTCTACAGATCAAGAGAAAGATGCAACACTTTCACATACAAAAGGATAGCTCATTAATCATTTTCACTTTAGAGAGATGCTTAAAAAATAAACTAGGATTCAACTTTTAACAGAAATTCTCTTGTATACAGTTGTTTTTAAGACAATGTTAAAATATTCTGGCTCTGTATTAGGCCAGTAAGATGCACATTACTACAAATTTATATGTTGTGAAAGTAGGAACATTTATAGTGTTGATCAGTACATGGTATTTTTTAAAAATTAGATGTTAGTGTTTCAAAAGAGAGACAAGTTGCATTTTAATTCTCACTAGAGATCACATGATGCAAATTCAACATTGAGTTGAAACAGCAGGCAGTACTCCAGAATTGAGCTGGAATGGTAATTTTATACACAGCTACATCTTTATTTGGGCTAAATAAGTATTTAACAAATTACAAAAAAAAGTTATTCAAAAATCCCATTCAAGGTATATAGAATACCTTTTAATTATGCAACTGCTGGCACTTCACAATTGGAGATACTGGTCCAGTCTTCCAAATATAGTAAAGTATTCAAGAAATTCAGGAAACAAAATGTATCTGTAAAGAACTTTTAAGATAATGAGCCTACTTTCAACACACTGGAATTGATTATTTCTATTCCTAATTAGTACTACTTCAGAAATGATGCACACTTTCACAAGGTTAATCAAAACTTTGTCTCTCAAAATACATCGACCTCAACAACAACAATCTGAATTTGGTGTCTTGGCTGATTTGAGCACGGTGTGGACTATGAACAGCACACGATTAGGATGCACATAACTAAAACTTGAAAAGGGACATATAAACCAACTTACAAACTTTAGCAAGTCAGATTTGTTTTGAATGTTAAAAACCTAGTGCTCCAAGATGGAGTTAAGAGAAGAAAATATTTACAACTGGTAGTTTGTTCAGTGGCAGAATTATTCAGTTCAAGTACCACATCAAATCTTAATTTTGCGATTAGTTGAGACCACTTAAGGGAGTAGATGCAAATTAAATACTGACAATCAAATCTAATGTTCAGCTATTCAGCCTGCAAGCAAAAGAAATGCACCCTTCACCCAGTCAATGCCAACTTCGAGATCAGTCACAAACGCGCATCTAATTCATCTAAGTGAGATTGGAAACTGGACAGTGCAGGTGGACAAGAATTCAATCTGCTTAGATACAAACTGACAATGAATCTCTTACAGAACAGATCCATTAACTAAGCTTTACATTTTACATAAAAGCTTGTGACAAATTCAAATGACTTAGTAGCAATTAGTACCCATTTTAGGCATTAAAATATTTGAAGCTGTAGATTTCCACCCTCTCCTATAAATATAGTGCACTTGACACTTACATTCAAATAAGTAAATTCCTACTTTTATAATATTGTTTAGTTTGTCCGCATCCTTCAAAACTTTAATCACATCAACAGTCCAACTGCTTATGTGTAGGCTGTGGAAATATTCATAATATTTTATTACACAACTGAAACAAACAAAATTTCAAACTGATCATTTCAAAGATAAAAAAATTAAGGTTGGGTTCGTCTTCAACATTTACTCCTTACTTTCCTCCCTTTTGGAAAGTAGCTCTGCCAGTCATTTTGCAAAACATTAAAAGGCAATCTTGTAACTAAACCAGACTCGGTAACATGCATTTTAAAAAGAAAGTTACACCAGCATCCAAAGAAAAAGGTAACCTTAAAATTGTCTGAACTGTAAAGTGAGACTTCTGGACAATATTCAATCACAAACACCAGCCTAAAAGTTAACTCAATTCTGAATTGCAGTCTCAGTTAGCGAGTCATTAAACTTGCTGGGGGACAAATATGGGCAGCAAGATGGGATCAGCGCTTTTAAAAAAAATTCAATATTTGCAAAACATGTCAAATCCGAGCTGTGCAATGGGAGTGAATTGGGGGGAGAAAAGAGGAGGACAGATTTTCCCGCCAGTTCCTTGTCAGAGAGAGAGGGAAAAAACAAAAACAGCAACAAACCCAGTGGACAGGAGGGGGTGGGGGGGGGAAGGAGTCAGAGGCAAAGAAACCTTCCAGAAAAGCAAACCTTCCCCCAGTGAAAGAAAAAAAAAGGGAAAAGAAGGGGGGTAAGAGGAAGAAAAACTCCTGTTGCAACAAATGCAAATAAATAAAAACCCAGTCACCAACAGGAGCTGCTTATAAAAACACGCCCCACTGCCAACCCGGGAGGGAGGAACAAGCAAAGAAAAAAACCCCGAATTTTCAAACGTACGTTGGAGAAAAAAAAAACATTTAAAATGGGGGAATTAGAACACTCAATGGTTTTTTTTAAAAAAGAGGGAACATAAATGTTAAAGGCAGTGAAGAAAATGAGAGGCCGAGCACAGGGAGAGGCAGATTAATTATAACTCCAATAACATATAAATATAGATAGATAGAGGAAGAGGGGAAGGGGTGGTTCAACCCCCGGGGCCGGTTACCCGCGCTCTTCGCACGGCGGCTGTCAAAAAGGCGCCATCCGCTGAAGGGGGAGGAAAAATGCCGCCCGCCGGGGGAGAATGAATAATGGCGAGAGAGGGGTACTGGCCCCGGTATATATCCCCTCCTCTCTCTCTCTCGGTCGGTCGGTGTCACGGAGCCGCCCGGTACTCACCATGTTTCTCCTCTCTCTCTCTCTCTCGCTTCTCTCTCTTTCTCAAACAATAACCGACACCGCGCGCGGGGGGCCCGCCGACATCCGGGCACTGCCGCCCCGCCAGGCCCGCCCAGCCAATCACCGCCCCCCACACTCATTCAAACCCCGCCGGCCCTCCAATCACCGCCCGCCTTCTTCCAAAGTCTTCCCTCCCGTCAACGGTTTTTCTCCCCCCCACCCCCCCCCCATTTTTTTTTCCTTTACACACCGCCCCCCCTCTCTTCCCCATCGCGGGCTTTTTGAGTTTCTCTGGCAACCGTTAATTTTTCCCTCTCTCCAGTTTAAAGTTTCGCTCGATTTACCGAAGGAAAAAAATAGGGTGAGGGAAGGCCCGTGTTTGACATGTGAAGGACGACCAATCGGACTGGAGTTTTCACAATTGTCCCGCCCACCCCTCAGTATTATGCGCATTTTTTTTGTTCACAGTGCTATCTTGTATTTATTCAGACCAACTGGTTAATGCGTTATTATTTTATCGGCTTCTCACGAAGCTGAACAGCAAAGTTTCATGAGCGAACGGGGGTGGGCGGGCTGAGTAGGATCGATTGCCCAATCAGATCTAACGGCCGTTTGATTGACGGCTGGGTTGTCCAATCGGAACAAAGCCTGATTGGATTGACAGCTGGGTTGTCCACTCAGCGCGGAGGCGGTATTGCTTGATCGTGCCAGCGGCCAATCACCGGGCAGAAGACCAACCAAGGCAGCTGGCAACTGGGTGAAATGTCGACAGGCAGCGATTGACAGCAACATCAACCAATTCAAAAAGGGAATGCAATGTTCAGCACAGTTTGAAACTTATTTTGAAAAACAACAACATATGTCCTAACATTTGCCGTACTTTGTGTTGCACCTTTTCAAACTTGCTCTTGTCAGTTGTGCAGGATAACTCCTCCCCACCAATCTATGCCTAATTCGTGTAAAAGTTTATAAATACCATATACCAAGGTTAATTTTTAAATTAGTGACAGGCAATGAATGATTGGTTTGAGCCTGGTGTTCATTTATTTCTGTTGGTCTTTGCATTAACCTCATGGTCAGGGAAAACAGGTGGTTTCCACCCCCGCCCCCAGTAGAGAGGTCGCACCATTTGCTTCTCCTGGTTGGGGAGTTGTGCATAAATGTTGAGCAACAGAAGGGTTGAAGCTTCAAAATAACGCCACAACCACACCCATTTCCAAAGACAAGGAGCCACGAGCGCCCTGGCATGTTTAAACTTGATTTGACAAATGTTGCATTGCTGTCATTTTCATTCTTCACTTTTCTTTATCCTCGAACCCATGAGGCTGAGTGGATTAAATGTAATAATACCGAGCCAAAAAACCAGACATTCCTAAATTGGATCCCGGAATGATCTCATATCAGCCAAGGCAGCAATAAAGCCACAACAACTGACCTCAATATCCTTGGGTTGTTGGCATTGCCAAGTACAGTTTTGGATTCTTGATCACAATCGTTTATTCTTCTCGTATCCCAGCATAAGAATTATTGAAGAGATTATATTATTTTAAATTGACTTTTCCCTGTGAGAAATATCTGTGCTCTGGGAAATTATTGTTGCTATAAAACTGCCCCTGAACTGGCTAAAGTCCTGCAGTAAAAACCTGCATTAGCCAGCACCTGCCCACGTTTTGAATGTAACTGATACTCAAAGCACAGCTGCTGGGGTGAGGCAGGTCTGGGGAGTGCTTGGACAGTGAGGCCCAGAGACAGCATGGAAACACAGGGCTGAGGGGGGCCTGTTCCTGGATGCACAGGCTCATCCAGTCTGCTGCTGTCAGGCAAGAGTGAGAAGTACTGCAAGCATACTGAGGCCATGTCCGTGTCTGCTGCCGGGTGGGAAAGGGCGATTGTGGGTTGAAAATTGCTCTGCAGCACTTATCACCTGTCACGCCGCCCCCCCACCCAACAGCCACTAACGCAACACCATTTTGGAGCAGGTGGGAAACAAAGGAGCAGCATTCCTACCAAAAGAGGCAGGATCCTTCTAACCATATGCAGATTGATGCCCCACACCATATTTCAAATACAGTGCACTTCTGGTCTACCACAGGAAGTGTTCCACATGCTTAAAAAGAGATTTACGAATGCCTTTTGTGCGGTTAGGAGGAGCATATCCAGTCCCACAACAACTTCCGCATCCTCTGCTGGTCCCTCCAGGCTCCCACTCCCACCCACATGTTACTTCCCCTCCTATTTAATGCTCTGCTCCCACCTCAGCTCCACACAGGAAGATTTCCTGCCCTCATCAGTGACTTGCCTGTCAGCACTGGGTTAATGCCGGCAGTTTGCCAATATTACGGTATTAATGTCTCGTCATGAGAATGGTTTGGGCCTCACCTCAATGTTGTCAAGTGGTCAGAATGGGCATCACCCATCTACATCCTAATCAAAGATTTCCCCTCCCCTCTATGCCTCTGCTCCTGCCCTATGGCTTGCTCCTTGTCAGGGATCAGCTCTGTAATGTCTGGTGCAGCTCCTTGAACCCGCAGCCTTTCATGGATATTCTGCACACGTTCCTTTTGTCATGTGTCTGGTTAGACTTTGCATTTGAGAGATGCCTTCCAACATTTTTTTTCCTTTATTCTTTCATGGGATGTGGGCATCACTGGCAGGGCCAGCATTTGTGGCCCATCCCTAACTGCCCATATACTGAGTGGCTTGTTGATGCCATTTCAGAGGGCAGCTAAGAGTCAACTACATTGCTGTGGGCCTGGAGTCACATGTAGACCAGACTGGGTAAGGATTGACAGATTTCCTTCCCTAAAGGACTTAGTGAACCAGATGGGTTTTTACGACAATCGACAGTGCTTTCATGGTCACCATTCCTGAGACTAACTTTTCAATTCCAGATAATTAATTAAATTTGAATTCCACCAGCTGCTGTGGTGGGATTTGAACCCTTGGTCCCTAGAACATTAGCTTGGGCCTCTGGATTACTAGTCCAGTGACGCTACACCTATGCCACCCACTCCCCCTATTACCACCATTCAACTGGTGTATTAGATCTGCTGGTAGCACAGTTATAGGAGAAGCAAGGCTTTCAAGGTTCTGCGCAAAAGTCATTCTTATTAGCCAATTGACAATCTACAGATGTAGAACTGGTGAACGTCTTATCTGTGCAGGGTGAAGGGTAATTAATTTGAGATGGTGAACACTGTCCCGTTACCCAAAAATAACAGAATGGACAAAGACTGATGTGTGGCTTTGACTGCTCTTGTCAAGTCATTGAACTTTTTCCATTTCTAGTCTACAGTTCTGGGGGTGAGAGAAGTGCCACTCAGTGTCACCCACTTGGCACATGAGACATGGGTCCTCCCATTGGCTAACACATAGCATTAAGGAGTGTCTAAAGCTTGACCTCGTTACAATTTCTCCTTTCCTGCCTCCTTTCAGTGTCGTGATTCTTTCCTTTCTGGTGCCTCTGCCTGTTCCTCCGGTGCTAAGTGTACTTCAGGAGTTATTCAGAACCTCACGTGGGCCACTACTTACAGTATAGTGTCAACCTAAGTCTAGGCTTATCTTGGCGCTCTCCTAGCCTGCTGCTGAAATCTTCAGCCGTTCTAAACCTGTGGAAGCCTCTAGTTCAAATTTCCAACCCGCTCTCCCAGCTCCCTGCTCCAGGAGTTGTAGTCAGCTGACGTCACTGTGGCTACAAATAAGCATAAGATTTAAGGTGAGGGTCAGCACTAGAGTGGGGTCTGCAGGCAGAAATCTGGCTCAGCAGCAAGCAGCCACTGGAAAGGTTACGTGGACTGCATCGTGAAATGAAACAGAACAGATCTCCAAATCTACTATAATTCAATCAGCATATTTCCACACCGCCTTCACTGTGCTAGAAACTCTTGTAGTAGTTAGCAGTGGCATTTCCTAACAAGATTTCAGTGAGAAATACAGCAATTCTCAGTACCTGTAGATGTTACACTGCATGAACTGCCTCAGGCAGACTTATGACAACCCTGTTGAACACTCCTGATCCACTGGGGTCCGATTTTAAAAACTAAGCACCTTGCTCTACACAGAGAGGCACTGTTTACCTTGTGCACAGGCAAGGGATTGTGAGAGGACATACAGACTATAAAGGGATCTGGCACGACAGATACTGTTCATTGCTCACTGATAGCATTAATGCATAGAACTGGCTGTGTGTTGAACCCCCTCAGGCTTGCTTCAATGCTCCAAATGGGTGGATCGTTCACAGAGTATTCACCATCCACCAGCTGGTACAACGAAAGAAAGGGAATTTACACCTTTTAATCCTATGTACGCTTTTCCTTTTATTACAACTCAATTTTTTACGAAACAGTACATTTTTCTTTCTCCATCCAAACACTACTTCCTGTATCCTAATTTGCATCTGTTGTGTCCTGACCTACCTTGGCTCCTGGCCCAGCAACGCATTAAATTTAAAATTCTTGTCCTGATTTTCAATTTTTTTTTTTATTCATTCACGAGATGTGAGCATTGCTGGCAAGGCCAGCATTTGTTACCCATCCCTAATTGCCCTTGAGAAGGTGGCAGTGAGCTACATTCTTGAAAACACCGACGTGTTATTAGGGAGGGCGTACCAGGATTTTGACTCAGTACGAACAAGGAGCAGGAGTAGGCCATTTGGCCCCTCGAGCCTGCTCCGCCATTTAATAAGATCATGGCTGACCTGATAGTAACCTCAAATGTGCATCCCACGTACCTGCGATCATCCCCTTGCTTATCAAGACCCCATCCTCCTCTGCCTTAACAATACTCTGCTTCCACCGCCTTTTCAGGAAGAGAATTCCAAAGACTCATGACCCTCTGAGAGAAAAAATTTCACCTTATCTCCGTTTTAAATGGGCGACCCCTTATTTTTAAACAGTGCCCCGCTAGTTCTAGATTTCCCATAAGAGAAAACATCCTATCCACATCCACCCTGTCAAGTACCTTCAGGATCTTATATGTTTCAATCAAGTCGACTCTTACTCTTCTAAATTCCAGCGGATACAAGCCTAGTCTGTCCAACCTTTCCTCCCATCCCAGGTATTAGTCTGGCAAATCTTCTCTGAACTACTTCCAATGCTTCTATATCCTTCCTTAAATAAGGCGACCAATACTATACACAGCACTCCACATGTGGTCTCACTGGTGCTCTGTATAACTGAAGCATAACCTCCCTACTTTTGTACTGGAATCTATTACATGAAGATTCGGATAATTCTTGCATCGCTGAAGGATATTATCATTCATGACAGAGAAGGCGAGATAATGGGGTCGAGAAACTTATCAGCCATGATTAAATGGTGGAGCAGACTCGATGGGCCGAATGGCCTAATTTCTGCTCCTATGTCTTATGGTCTTATGGTATTCAATTCCCCTCGCAATAAATGATAACATTCTATTAGATTTCCTAATTACTTGCTGTACCTGCATACCAACCTTTTGCGATTCATGCGCTAAGACACCCAGATCCCTATGCATCTCAGAGCTCTGCAATCTCTCACCATTTAGATAATATGCCTCTTTTATTCTTCCTGCCAAAATGGATGATTTCACTTTTTCCCACATTATGCTCCATTTGCCAGATCGTTGCCCACGCACTTAACCTATCTATATCTTTTCGTAACCTCCTTGTGTCGTCTTCACAAATTACTTTCCTACCTATCTTTGTGTCATCAACAAATTTGGCAACCATTGCATCCATTTATAAATTACTTGAATGAAGGGATGGATGGGATGGTTGCCAAATTTACTGATGACAGTGAAGGAACGGCTGATAGCTTCAAGTCAGGATGGTGAGTGACTTGTGGGGGAACCTGCAGGTGGTGGTGTTCCCATGTGTCTGCTGCCCTTGTCCTTCTAGGTGATAGAGGTCAGGGGTTTGGAAGGTGCTGTTGAAGGAGCCTTGGTGAGTTGCTGCATTGCATCTTTTAGATGGTACACACTGATGCCACTGTGTGGTGGTGGTGGAGGGAGTGAAGAACATAAGAAATAGGAGCAGAAGTAGGACTTTTAATCCGTTGAGCCTGCTCTGCATTTCAGTAAGATCATGGCTGATCTAATTGTGGCCTTAATGCCACCTTCCTGCCTGTGTTCCCCTTCCCCCCACCACCCCCAATAACTTCTGACTCCCTTGTAGATCAAAAATCTGTCTACCTTAAATTTAAATATTTTCAGCGACCCAGCCGTCTGGAGTAGAGAGTTCCAAATATTAATAAGAGTTAACAAGAGAATGTTTAAGATGATAGATGGGGTGCTGTTCAGGCAGGCTGCTTTGTCTTGGATGGTGTCAAGCTTCTCGAGTGTTGTTGGAGCTGCACTCATCCAGGCAAGTGGAGAATATTCCATCACGCTCCTGACTTGTGGACAGGCTTTGGGGGGTCAGGAGGCGAGTTACTTGCCGCAGAATTCCCAGCCTCTAACTTGACCTTGTAGCCACAGTATTTATGTGGCAGACCCACTTAAGTTTCTGGTCGATGGTAACAGCCAGGATGTTGATGGTGGGAGATTCAGGGATGGAAATGCTGTTGAATATCATGGGGAGATGGTTAGATTCTCACTTGTTGGGAGATGGTGTCATGACCCAACCCCAGGTGAGGTTCCCCAAAATTGTTGATCCAGACGAGACCCTTCAATTTGTCATCATCTGGCTGGGACACCCCCAAATTGTTATGCCCCGGGTGAGGAGGGATGAACTGGCTCCCTGTCTTTATTCAGCTCCCCCACCCGCCCTTCTGTTGGTCGTGATAAGATTTAATCTAAAAAGGACCCCTTTTGCGGATACCTTTTTCCCAGACCCGATCGTTCTGGTTTTGAAGGAGCCAATTTGATCAGACTTTCTGGAGTTAAAGGTAAGAGTAAGTTTATTAACAAGAAAGGATAAAACACATGCATATACGGTCATATTGGTTAAAAATAAGAATTTAGCTTGAAGTAAGTGAATATATATATATTATATAATAATATAAAATATAAAGGGTATACGGGACAGTCCTTCACTTGTGGGGAGTAGGTGAGTGAGCCGTTACAATTCGCGATTCCAGTAGAATTGACTCCGGTGGACAAATAGTCGGTTTCAAGGTTCCAGTAGAGTTGACTCCAGTAGACGAATAGTCGGTTTCAAAGTTCCAGTAGTGTTGAATTTGGTAGAGAGGGAGAGAGATTGGGATACCTGCAAAATGGTGATTTGCAGGGGAATTATGTGTGGCTGTTACTTCTGAGTCAAACTTCCAGCACTTGCTCTCTCTCTCTCTCAGAACACCCACCAACAGACAGACACTGGGGCAGCATTTCAGCTCACTTTTAACCCCTGCTTTGTATATTCCAAGTGGGAAGCGAATTCACAAATCTGTCTGGGCATTGCTCGCAGGATTTCTTGATGAGCTGATATTCGTCTCCCATTATGTCCCATTGTCTCTACCGGAGGGAGCAATTCATTTCTGGATGTCTTTAGAAGTACCTTGTCTGGCAACAGGGTAGGGTTCCATTCCCTCTTAGGGAGTCACCCTGCAGCATTCCAGCCAATGGCTTGTGTGCATTTTTTAAAACTCAGGTTATTTTTAAGAATCCAATATTTCTGGATGTAATTCGGTGTTTTTCTTTCATTGTCATGACAATGGTCATTGCCTGCCATTTCTGTGGCGTGAATGTTACTTGCCGCTTAACAGCCCAAGCCCAAATGTTGGCCAGGTTTTGTTGCATGCAGGCATGAACTGCTTCAGTATCTGAGTGGTTGTGAATAGTACTGAACACCTTGCCATCATCACATCCCACTCCTGACCTTATGGTGGAGGGAAGGTGAAGTTGAAGCAGCTGAAGATGGTTGGACCCAGGATATTTGCTGAGGAACTCCTGTAGTGATGTTCTGGGGCTGAGATAATTGGCCTCCAACAATCACAACCATCATCCTTTTTGTGCTAGATTTCACTCCATACAGTGGCGAGCTTTCTCTCTGACTCCTATTGACTTAATTTTGCTAGATCTCCTTGATACAACACTTGGTCAAATGCTGCCTTGATGTCAAAGGCAATCACCTCACCTCTTGACTTCAGCTCCTTTGTCTATATTTGGACGAAGGCTGCAATGAGCTCAGGAGCCGAGTGGCTCTGGCAGCACCCAAACTGAGCTTCGGTGAGCAGGTTCTTGCTGACTAAGTGCTGTTTGACAGCACTGTTGATGATACCTTCCATCACTTTGCTGATTATTGAGAGTGGGCTGATGTTGTGGTAATTGGCCTGAACAGATTTGTCCTGCTCTTTGTGGATAGACATGCCTGGGCAATTTTCCAGTTTGTCGGATAGATGCCAGTGTTGCAGCTGCTTGGCTAGGGGATCGGTTCATTCTTAAGCACATGCCTCCTCACCCCTCACTATCTCTGTAATCTCCTGCAGCCCTACAACACTTTGAGAATCCTGCTTCCCTCTAATTCTGGCCTCTTATACACCCCAATTTTCATCAATCCACCTTTGGCAGCCATGCATTCAGCCACCTAGATCCTAAGCTCTGGAATTTCATCCCTACATATCTACGCCTCTTTCTCCTTCTTTATACCACTCCTTAAAATCTACCTCTTTGACCAAGCTTACAGTCACCCTTCTTGGTAAATTCTTAAGAGGCTTGGTGTCAATTTTTATCTGATAACAATACTGTGAAATGCATTCAGACATTTTACTATGTTAAAGGAGCTGCATAAATGCAAGCTATTGTGATTTTTGTCCTCTCCTTTCCTGGAGTTGCTGGTTCCTTGGTGCAGTTGGTTCCAAGGTCACCCTCTGATGCCTTACCTAAGTAACTATTCTTCAGGTGTTGCCCTAGATGTGGAGTGTGGGAAGGATGTTCTAACCAGCAGGACATCAAGTGTCGGCTCAATTAGTCCAAATGCGGTAACTGGATAATAATTAGGAACAGGCCAACTTGCCCCTGTTCAACTAGGTACACTGAAGCCCAACTGATACTTCGCTGATAGCTCAGACGGTGGTTTGAACCTGGCCTCTCCTGCTATGTTTAAAATATATAAAATATAAGAACAGACAGTAAGAGCTTCTACAGGAAGGGGGTAGCTAAAGTAAACATTTGCCTATTGGAGGATGAGACCGGGGAATTAATGATGGGAAACAAGGAAATGGTATAGACACTGCACAAATATTTTGGGCTGGGTTTCCACTAACGAGACAGGAAGCTGGAGTCAGGAAATTTCCCACCTCTGGGGAGTTTGGGCAGGATTGAGTTGGCCCATCGACCCCAGAAGCAGTTCAGATGCAGCCATAGAGGCAGGCGAATGCCAATGCAGGCTGATTAGAAGGTCTGCTTCGCTTCTCTGAGACTTAGACTCAGTTGTATTAAAGGCTGTTAGGCCCTCTGGACCTCACCTCTCACACCCCCTCACTCCCACCCACTCCCCATGCCATCTTCATGCCCCCATGGCCCTCCCTGCCCCCTCACCCGGTCCAGACTAGGCACAGAACCAATGAGCCATATAATAACAATGGCAAGCCTTGAAATGCTCATTTAAAAAAAAAACACCCATTCAGAAACATGTTTTGTAAAAAATGACTGCTGTTTGAACCTTAATAAAATGTCAGACACTACCATTCATTGCTTCAATAACAGAAGCTTTACTTCACTTCACACCTCTTAATCTTGTCCAAATAAATAAAGACATTGGAAAAACATATCAAAGAATAACTTACTATAACCTCATAAAGGTGTCAATCGATTAAACTTAACCCTTCACTTCAGCCTGTGTAAACAGACCCCTGCTGAGCTAATCCATCAGAAAGTCTTAGAGCTGACCCAAGCATTCATAATGAGCTCACCTGGGAACTGTATCAACAGAAAGAGATGGCCAGCCAAAATGGCTAACTAATGGAAAGCAGAGAGTTGGGATAAGTGGGTAATTTTCAGGTTGGCAAACTGTGACTAGTGGGGCACCACAGGGATCAGTGCTAGGGCCTTTACTACTTACAATGTATATTAATGACTTGGATGAAGGGACCAAGTGTATTGCAGCCAAATTTGCTGGCAATACAAAGAAGTTGGGAGAGGACGCAAAGACCCTATAAAGGGATATAGGATAAGCTAAGTAAATGGGCAAAAATTTGGCAGATGAATGTGGGAAAACGTGAGTTCATCCACTTTGAGTAGAAAAATAGAAAGAATAGGAAAAATAGAAAGACAAAGTATTATGTAAGTGGAGAGGGACTACAGAATGCTATGCTACAGGGTGACCTGGGTGTCCTTGTACATAAAACACAAAAAGTTAGTATGCAGATACAGCGAGTAATTAGGAAGAAAAAATAGAATGTTGGCTGTTATTGCAAAGGCTATGACGTATAAAAGTAGGGAAATCTTGCTACAACTGTACAGGTATTGTTAAGACCACTAGAGTATTGTGTGCAGTTTTAGTTTCCTCACTTATGGAGGGATATACTTACATTGTAGGCAGTTTAGAAAATGTTCACTAGGCTGATTCCTGGGATGAAGGCGTTGGCTTATGAGGAAAGGTTCAGTAGGTTGGGCCTGTACACATTGGAGTTTGGAAGAATGAGAGGTGATCTTATTGAAATGTATAAGATCCTGAGGGGCTTGACAAGGTAGCTGCTGAGAAGATGTTTCCCCTTGAGGGGGAATCTAGAACTAGGGGGCACTGATTCAGAATAAGAGGCTGCTCATTTAAGATGGAGATGAGGAGGAATTTCTTCTCTCAGAGGGTTGTGTATCTTTGGAATTCTCTAACTCAGGGGGCAGTGGAGGCTGAATAAATCCACGGCTGAGATAGACAGAGTTTTGAATTATAGGGGAGTCAAGGGTTATGGGAACAAGCAGGAAAGTGTTGAGGCCAAGATCAGATCAGATCAGCCATGATCATATTGAATGATGGAGCAGGCTCGATGGGCTGAATGGTCTACTCAGGTGCTGCTATTTCGTATTTTCTTTTGTTCTTATGTACGACTGAGTGCTAAGCCATCGGCAGGAGCCTCAAGCTGAAATTTCGTAACTAGATATACCACAATCATGCAGAAAAATCCGCTCCCACATTAGCAAAAGACATCAAGGTATCAACTTAAAAAAATGAGCATGAGAGGCAAAGTCCAACAGTTCAGCTCCCTTAAATATAAACCAAAGGAAAGGAGAGGGCATTAATTAAAAATTGTCACCAATGTTTTGTGCTTTCTGCTTAGCAGTTGTTGTTGGCAATCCTGTGGTTTTAAAATCTATTTTCCTGGTTAATAATATATAAAAATATTTCTCACTTAAGCTTTCAAGGGGTTAATCTGCCACCAGTGAACCAATCTTTTGTTAGTTCATATAAGGAAAAGTTTGTTTTGGGAACCCTTCATATAACAGGTGCCTGTGAAAGACGGTTAAAATGGGGCTTGTTCCATTGATTGCTGGTCCAAACAGACGCCTGTGACATCTGCTGGAGAACGTAGAACTCTCAAAGAGCCAGAACAAACCTTGCAGCAGGGTTTATACCCAGCCAAGCACTGTGTGACAACAATAAACAGCCATTCACAAACCATCTGTGGTGGTGACTCCCCCCACCAGCCAATGTGCTGCAACATGTGACAATGAGCCACAAAGACCTGGAAGGTGCAAGCTTCAATACTGGCCTGTGCTAGGTTAATTGAACACAGCCAGCGAAAGAGTTGGGATGTTACAAGCTCCCTCAGCTAGGGAGGGAAAGACCAGTCCCAGGTTCTTGCCCATGATCATTATCCTTTAGCATCTGCAAATGTAGGTGTTGAATTTCTATAACCTCCTCCAGCCCTGAAACCCTCTGAGATCTCTGTGTTCCTCCAATTCTGGTCTCTTGTATATCTCCGACTTCCTTTGCCCCATTGTTGGTGGCTGTACCTTCAGCCATGTAGGCCCTAACCTCTGGAATTCCCTCATTAAACCTTTCCACCTCCCTCTCTTCCTTAAGACGCTACCAAAAAGCAAGTCTCAAGATTTTGGTCACCTCTCCTGATGGCTTCTTCTTTGACTTAGCACTAATTTTTTTTAACTAATTGCATTCGAGAGGGTACAGAGGAGATTTATGAAGATGTTGCCATGTCAGGGGAGTTTTATGAGGAAAGATAGGACAGGTTGGTGCTGTTTTCTTTGGAACAGAGGAGGCTGAGGGGAGATTTAATTGAAGTGTATAAAACTAATAGGGATCTAGATAGAGTGGACAGGAAGGCCCTACCCCCTTAGTTGAGATGTCCATAACCGGGGGAATAGATTTAGGAAGTCTAGATGGAATTTGAGGAGAAATGTTTTCACTTGGAGGCTGGTGGGGATCTGGAACTGACTGCCTGAAAGAGTAGTGGAGGCAGGAACCCTCTTAACATTTAAAAAGCACTCGGATATGCACTTGAAGTGCCCTAACCTACAGGGATGTGGACCAAGAGCCGGAAAGTGGGGTTAAGCTGGTTGGCTACTTGTTAGCCAGCGGGGCCGTCCCTAGGGAGGTGCGGGGCTCAGGGAAAATCACACTGTGTGGGGCCCCCCATAGTATTTTTAGACAAGTTTCCTCTGACGGCTGTGAAAAGGAGCACCAGCAGTGTCCCAGCTACTGAACAGTCGGTTACAAACACGTACGGCACTATTGACTATGATAACTGTGTCGCATGTAAAACTATGCCTTGCTTCCAGTGCTGAACATAACTGTTGGCTCTCCTTTTGTTAAGGAGAAACCCATGATCTATGTGGGATTCCGTTATAACATTTTAGTAACACACCCCGCCCATCGCGCTGGCAGGGTCTTCCGGTCCCGCTGATGTGAACGGAGATTTCATTGGCTCACCGGCCCTGCTGTGGGGTAATTCGCTGCAGGGAGGGGCTGGAAAATTCCGGCCTAAATGTCAGTGTGAGGACATTCGCTGCGTTCAACTTTTTAAAAAAAAATTACAGACACCATGCAATAAATAGTTTGACATTTAAAAAAAAAACAACTGTCCATCTTCCAATGTTAAGCAAACGTTAGTTGTAAATATGAACTGGAAGGAAAGTAAAATAAGATTCGGAGTGTTTCGGGTCTGGAATGCACTGCCTGGAACCTGGAGGCAGGTTCAATCGAGGCATTCAAGAGGGCGACAGATGATTATTTGAATAGAAACTGTGCAGGGATATGGGGGAAAAGGCAGAGCAATGGCACTAGGTCTTAATGTTCATTTGGTGAGCTGGTGCAGATTTAGGAAGTCAAGATGGAATTTGGACACAATGGGCTGAATGGCCTCCTTTTGTGCCGTTAAAATTCTGTGATCCTGTTTCAATTGCCTGGGACCAAAAATAAACGTAGCAAGTGAGTGATTTACCCCGCAGGTCAGATGCTGTGTGCTATACACCCGCTTTAAAGACGTTAACTAGTTAGGAATATTATTATATCTGACACTGTGATTTCAAAACATGATTTGCCACAATTCACTCTACCCTTGGGGCGGCTCTGTTAGCCAGTGTGAACACAATGGGCCGAATAGCCCCCTTACATGCTGTGAATGACTATGATTTCTATGATTAAGTTTTGATGAAGCACATATACATGCAAGTTGGTGCTGAAAGCTGTGCTTTCATTCAGTGTCACTCAGGTTTTGAATATGAATCACTAGAATGAGATCAGGAACAGATTGGCTGACTGATTAAGTCAGTTTAACCCGATGGTGCAAAGACCAACTGTAGCATCCCTACTAGGGCCTTAACCTGCTTTGGAAAAGTAGCAGATGGAGTAAACCTTATCCTGCACCACTACACAAAACATTTTGTTGTGGGTATGGTGGAATAGTGATATGTTACTGAACAGAGATCTGGATTATTCCAGAGACAGGAATTCAAATCCCACCAGGGACAGTGAGGGAGTTTAAATTCAATTAACTAATAAATGTGGAAAAGTGCTCGTTTTGGTAATAATGACATGACTGGATTGCTACAAAAGCCTATCTGGTTCACAACAGAGGAGGAAGTCTGCCAACCTTACCGTCTGGCCTACGTGTGACCCCAGGCCCACAGCAACGTGGTTGTCTGTTCACTGCCGTGCGAAATGGTGTGGCAAACCCACCCAGTTGTACCAAAGAGTCAAATACTGTGGGTGCACCTACAGCACAATGAACTGCCGAGGTTCAAGATCATCGCCGACTTCTCAAGGGCAGTTAGGGTTGGACAAGAAATGCTGGCCTAGCCAATGACGCTCATGGCCCAAGAACGAGTTTTTATAAAAATGTGCAACTCTTTGCCAGGAAGATTTCCAATGGAAAGTCCCAATCCAAGATGATGACGTGTTTTGCTCCTTCAGGTGCCCATGGACCTGCTGTGAAATGTCAACATTTGCTGAGCCTGTTTTAATAAACACACCAGCCCTGGGGAGGTATAAATGACTGGTGAGTCCTGAATCCTAGTTAGGGAGTGGCCTGGGGGGAGGTCAGATTGCATTGTCTGATAACGAGGCAGCAGAGGATGCTGCAGATATAATGAGGAAGGAGCCTGGGAGCAAAATGTCTAATTAATAATGCACACACAACATCAACACGAGCTCTGAAAAGTCACCAAACAGCTCTCTCACAGATATACACAAACTCCAGTGCTGAAGATGTGACAGGAAACGTGCTCAATATTTCTGTAAAAGAAAGTAATATGGACATGTAACAAATAAAGAACGACAAGCAAACAGATCCAATTCACCTGAAATAAAGTCAACCATGTACATGTGTTAGTGGCACAGCTAAGGCAAGAATGTGCTCTCTTTTCGTTTGTTTTTTAAAATTTTGTTTTGCTATTTATCCTCACTCCTGTTTGGTCCTTTTCTTGGACCACTGGGCGCCAACCAGCGCCTTGCTCAAGTGGTCATTCTTCACATGTAAGCCAAGACGAGTGCGGCGCTACAACCAAACCCAACTCGATCTGTGCCTGATGCCCGCATGCCTGCCCTTCCTGGTCATGGATTCATGGATTGTGATTGGGAACAGGAGGCCCAACCCAGTTCCCCTCCTTAACCAAGGGGCGTTGAAGACAATTGGGAGGTGGGAATCAGGCTGGGGCCCTGCTTCCAATTGTTATCCAGTGATCCTTGCTGGAAAATGGATTTAAGTGGACAACACGTAAGGATGAGGTAAGACTTGGTGGTGATGCACACTACAGTTGAATAGTGTGTAACATTCTGTGCTTACACTCACCTCAGAAGGACAGTCACTAGGGCAAGGAGGAGGCTACACACTGATTGTACTTTATTCTGGTGTGAGCTCCCCCTTTTCACTTACTATTTTACAGATGAAGTGAAGAGAACAACATCTGCATAACTGTTACACTCTCCGATAATCACAGACTCTTGCGTTACTGGCAAGCAGATCCTCGGTTGTTAATCCTACCGCCGATTCATGCAACTTGAACGAGCTAAACATTTATTTTTGAATCCTCTGCCACAATCCAAGACAAGAAGCTGCCTGCATGCTTCCTGGAGAATCCAAGCAGTCCATGTGTTTGGAGAGGAAAGCTCAATGGTTGGTGCTGAAGGCTGAATGGTTACTGAAACATGCCACTGCCCTGTTCCCTGTGGAGGGACCTGCCTGGGGGAGAGCTGTGGATTCTCACAAGGTGAAGATATGGAGGGAGAGGCAAGAGGCAGCAACTCCTCTAAGCTGGAGAGAGGGTGTCAGTGAACTACTGAGACTGGGGTAAGTAACACATTGTAGTATCTGTTGCACTTTGTTCCAAACAGTATCAGTTACAGACCAGCCCAAATCTCCAGCTCCATTTCCTCCTCCCCCAGTGACAATGGGTTGTTTTGCAACATCAATCATCCAAACTACAGAGTTTTATTGCCATTCCCTTTAACTGCTGGATTTGTTTGCAGTACAAGACCCACTCTTATAATAAAAGAACTCTCTCCTCTTCCTCCCTTTCTGCAGCACAGCCCCACAGATGCTCTCCAGTGCCCCGCCCAAGTGGGGATTCCTCATGTGTGAGTTTAGACAGTGAATACTGACAGGTTTTTCAAGCATAGGCATTCCCAGAAAAAAAAGATTTGCATCTGACTAGCAACTTTCACAACCTCAGGCCTTCCCAAAACGCTTTACAGCCAATAAAGTACTTTTGAAATGTCTTCATTGTTGCAACAGGAAACACAGTAGGCAATTTGCTGACAGCAAGCTCCCAAAACAGCAGTGTGACATTAATCAGATAATCTGTTTTAGTGATGTTGATTGAGGAATATATAGTGTTCAGGGCACCAGAAATAGCTCCCTGTGCTTCTTTGAAATAGTATTTTATGTGCAACTGAGAGGACAGTCAGTTTAACACTTCATTCAAAACCCAGCACTTCTGACAGTGCAGCAGGTCCTTTGTCATCCAACAACTGTACATTCAGTCCTTTCTCCACTAGGTGTTACTAGATAATGACCAGGAGGTGGAAAGGACATGTATTTACAGTGTTTTTCACAATTTTTGTATGGCGTATGTGCCTTAACTCATTGAGCCATTAAAGAGACAGGGAAAAAGATTCAGGCAGCTATGCAGCACAGTAACAGGGGCGATAGAGCATTCAGCCCTGACTGGCAGTGATCTAATTGCTCCTGCATGGATAGGCTGAGTTTGGGGCGAGATTCAGGGGGAGATGGTGGAGCAGTGGTAATGTCAATGGACTAGTAGTCCAGGCTTGGTGGCTGGTAGAATTTGAATTGAATAAATAAATCTGGAATATAAAACTAGTCTCAGTTAACGGTGACCATGAAACTATCATCGATTGTTGTGAAAACCCATCTGATTCACTAGGGGACCACTTCAGACTGCTCAGAAAAATAATTTTAAAAAATGCTTTGCCAATGTTTCACAGGTGGAGCACAACTGTTCTCTTTGACACCACAAGCATCTTCTTGCCTGCTGGTGGATCCCCCCTGCCCAGTAAGCGAATACTGGCAGCTCACTTTAGCTCATATATTTCACCGTAATGAAAGCCAATCGTGAAAGTGGCTCATACCTCATGCAAACGTCATCGGGCAGTCGCCTGCCTGGTTTACACACGAATGCAAATCCCTACTCCGTCACCTGCTCCCCACCCCCAGCGAATCTCTGTACTCCTGTGTCACTTAACTCATTTTGAAAGTTCTCTAGGGAAAGAATATTCTTCCCAAAGTTTCACTTTTGACCTATCCTCCAATTCCCCAAGGGATCTTTTTTTTAATTTGGCTAGACAGTGAGCTCCAGTTGTTCACATTCAATCCAATCATTGGTTGGTCAGATAATTTTGCAGACTGTAAAAGGCTCGTAAGTTTAACATACAAATAAAAAATAGAGGAAATAGCCAACTTTTAAAGATTGTTTCGGACTTGTAACAGAGGGCGATGTCTGGAGCTTGTCATCTGGATGCACTGATAGTCTTCTCTCATATATTGGAAGAATATTCAAGCTATCTAAGTAAGACTGTGGTTTTACATAAAATATACAAGGAATGTTGCAAGGAATTTAAAGAATCTGCATCCTCCGTTGTGGATTTGGGAAGACTCATTGGGTGATAAAGGCCCGATTTTAACACTCTCCAAATGAATGGATTTTGAGTGGGCTAAAGTCTCGCCCATGAACTGAAAATGCAACAAGTATGCAAAAGCTGCAACAGCACCAGGACAAGTGAGATGGGCAGGGGGTGCTGGCTGGACATTCCTCCTGAGAAACTGATTGCTTGAATGGGAACTGTGACCTTCAAGACCCATGTAAAAATCCCCTCTGCAGTGCCACCATTCACCTGTTTGGGCTCGGGACCCACATTTTGTCCCGTGGCATGCTGGTAAAAATTCAGCGCCACCCTCAACTTTCCAGGACACTAGTAGAGACATATTGAAGGTTCATGAATTCGTAAGGCAGGTAATGATTGAATGTCTGCCACGGCTGGGAGTTCTGTAAATGTCCACTGTGTTGTCAGAATGAAAGGGCACTCAGTTTCTTGTCTCTGGCTGGCAAGTTCAGGGTGCTATTGATCAAGCACAACTGGCAATAGATCAACCAGGAATATTCATCAACTGCAAAAGAATTCATCCCAATAATGTTCAGCTGGTCCGTGGACAAAAGAAAAGGTGAACATCCCCAACCATTTGATATCCGGAAACCTAAAAGGGTGGATGCTATACGAGAAAGATACCTCCTTCAAACCTGGCTGACAACACCTCTGAGGAACCACACTAATGAACATCAGGAATGCTACCATGTGAGTCTTTGACAACCAGGCGTGTCATTGAAAAAGCTGTTGGCATGCTTAAGATGCCCTTCAGGTACCTAGTCAGCTCTCGGAGGCCCTCTTCAGTACTAACCAGCAGGGGTCTCTAGGATAATCATTTTGTGCTTGCATTCAGCACAACATCACACAGCAGTAAGATAGGCGGCGGAAAAGCCACACATCACACATGCCAAAAGAGATTAGAAGGAGGAAGATAAATATGGAGCCCCCAGCGCAACCCCAGCCTTTTATATTGCTGCTCGTGATGTAAGGGATCCCTTATAGACTCACACTACCCCCATTCCCTTACCTTCCACACTCCGCCCCCACTGACACAAGGCAGTCCTGTAACCAGCCATACACCCATTGGTCTCAGTCAATTCATGTCTTCACATTCATCAGCAAGAATGGGCAACATGGGAAAAGTGATGAGAGTTAGTACATTTTATGTGATTTGATTTAAAAAAAAGGAAACCTAGTAACACAATATTTTCACAAACATGTCCGACTCCATGGTGAACGACAAAGCTTTTCTTTACCCTGCTATGTGGTGCGACCTCCTTGCTGAAGAGCAGAGGTAGAGGCAGGCCACTCAGATCCCTGTTCTGATTGCTGAGACACTCCTGGCCAATGGCCTCTGGGTTTTCAACCCTGTAAGGGCCTCCCCAAAGACTTCTCCATCTGTGTCTGTGCTGGCCTAGATGAACTTATTTGATTGCAACGATTCAAGTTACATGGAACAGGTCAGCCAATCGACTAATGCTCAAGCTGGACTCCTCCATCCTCACTGCTCCTGTGGATGATGTGTGTGAAAGGACTGTTAGTACTCAGTACAGTGTTGATTTTCTGCTGTCCCGCCACAATTATTCTTTTCCGCAATGGCATCCAGGATTCACCAGCTGAGTAGCTAAGCTTGGAGAGGATTACGCTGTCTGACACGGATTCCCCACAGCTGTCC
Source organism: Cetorhinus maximus (assembly GCF_964194155.1). Taxonomy (NCBI): domain Eukaryota; kingdom Metazoa; phylum Chordata; class Chondrichthyes; order Lamniformes; family Cetorhinidae; genus Cetorhinus; species Cetorhinus maximus. The sequence continues at coordinate 24,801,173 of NC_135898.1, read as the reverse complement.
CTGCCAAGCACTTTCTGCTTGTGTTCACTTGTGAACTGTGAGTCACTAAGTGAAAACCCAACTAACTGTCTAACAGGACCCACTGGCGCTGGTGCCTGGTAAGCATAGGTTCTGTGGTGGTGTACCCTCAGCAGGAATGCAATCCACTGATGAATCGTAACCCAGAAGGTCCACTGATGACTATTCTACACATGATGGCCTTGGAGGAGAGAAGAGACTTTGAATTAGTACCAGCAATACAAAAATGTTGTCACTTTGCCTTATTAAGATGATCATATTTCAATTGTTGCAGTAATCAAGTCAATGTAACTGAGAGGAATCAACCCAGTGAACCTTCTCTGAATTGCTTCCATTGCAAATATATCCCGCCTTAAATAAGCAAATCAAAACTGTACGCAGTACTCTTAAGTTTGGTCTCACCAGTGCTCTGTAGTTGTAGGGAGACTTCCCTACTTTTATACACCCCCTTGAAATGAAAGCTAATATTCCATTTGCCTTCCTAATTACTCATACTTGCATGCTGACTTTTTTGTGTTTCATGTAAGACGACACCCCAGATGCCTCTACTGCAGCATTCTGTGTATTTTTTCTTTTTAAATAATATTGGTTTTCTATTCTTCCTGCCAAAGTAAGCAACCTCACATTTTCCCACATTATACTCCATCTGCCAAATTTTTGCCCGTTTACTTAATCTACCTACGTCTCTTTACAGACCATATGGGTGAGATTTAATATTTGTGACAGGGGTCTTGTCTGGTGGCAGATGAACTGGCAGGAGTGCCCCCCCGCCGCCCGCAGATCAGAGCCCAGCAGCAATCCATTGTCTGTCAGCGCAGCACTCCATTGCCCAGATGCAGTGACAACTGCAGGTAGTGCACCCACTAAAGCTAAAGCTTTCTGCACCTCTCCTTCCTTAATGACGCCGGGTCCCTCAATCGGGCTCTTTGAATGAGGGCTCCCCGCCAGGGGCCCGCTCCCAGGGTTGCTTCCCGGGCTCCCCTGCATGGCAACTGCCCCGCCCGTCGCTGGTTGAATACCAGCGGCAGCAGGGTGAGGCCTTTAAGTGGGCATTAACTGTCACTTAAGGACCTCAATTGGCATCTGGGTGGGAGGGCCATCGTTGAGCCTGGCCACTCCAGAGTTCATTGGGCAGAGGTGGGAAGGTGGCTGAGTCCACATGTCGCACCCTCTTGCATGATTAAAGGCCCACACCCGCCTCCAAACATGCCTCTGAGGACATTAAATTGCACCCTCTATGTCCTCCTCACAGCTTGCTTTCCCACCTATTTTTGTATTGTCAACAAATTTGTCTACAATACACTCTGTCCTTTCATCTAACTCATTAATATAGATTGTAAATAGTTGAGCCCCAGCACTGATCCCTGTGGCACTTCAATAGTTATAGCACAGCACGAGAGGCCATTCGGTCCATTGAGTCTGCTCTGGCTCTTTCAAAGGGCAATCCAGTTAATCCCACTCATCTGCTCTTTCCTTAGATCCTTCAAGTATTTATCCAATTCCCTTTTCAAACTGAATCTGCATCCAACACCCTAATCAACCAGTGTGTTCCAAAAATGTTCACCACTTGTTGCATAAAGAAGTTTTTCTGGTGTCACCTCTTGTTCTTCAACTACTATTGAATCTGTTTCCACTAGCCTTTCGGGCAGTGTATTCCAGATCACAACTAATAAATCTCGCCTGTACCCTCTCCAAAGCCTTCGCATCATTCCTAAAGTGTGGTACCCAAAATTGGACACAATACTCCACCTGGGCCCAAACGAGTGCTTTATACAACATCCTGGTTTTTGTACTTGATGCCTCTATTTAAAAAGCCCAGGATCCCGTATGCTTTATAAACTGATTTGTTAACCTGTTCGAAACACTCCCAGGTCTCTCTGATCTTGCACCTCCCTTAAAATTGGGCCACTGAGATTACATTGTCTCTTTTCATTCTTCCTACCAAAATGTATTACTATTCTGTGTTAAATTTAACCTCCCAGCTGTCCGTCCATTCCACTGGCCTTTAAAATCTATTAATCTCCTGCTCACTCTTTACTGCACCTCCAAATTTTGTATCATCTGTAAATTTTGAAATTGTGTCCTGTTGTCCAAAGTCCAGGTCATTAATGAGTACCAAAAACAGCAGTGGTCCCAGTACTGAATACTGAAACTGGCTCCCACCCCATTGCCCACCCACCAGCACCACCCCCAGTCTGAAAAACAGGCATTCACCACAATGGTTCTATTTCCTCTCCGCTAGCCAACTTTGTAACCAAGCTGCTACCAGGTCATGAAGGTGCTCATCATTTCCACTATGTTTGTGCTGTGCTCACCAGTTTGTCACTCTGGGTCTAGTCGTGAACACATACCCACTGACATGAGAGTATCTACCCTGGTGAAGGGGTGCGGGGGAGTGATGTGATGCTGCACCCTCTAAGGATTCCTCCTCTTCTCCAGAGGTGGACTGCAGCACCGCGCACCCCCCCCCCCCCCCCCCCCACTCCCCATCTCAGCAGCTGTGAGTGCGGAGACGTGCATGAGAGAACACAAAGATTTAGGGGTTAGGACTTCATATCTTGCCCTTCCATCATGCCTGCAAAAATCTTAGAGACACAAAACCTGGAAGTCAAATGCTAATTGGGTATCCATATTAAAATTGGACGTTCTGACATGCTGAAACTCTTCACGTCCACTATCTCACACCACCCCACAGCCCCTCCCCCCACTCAGAACCCACCTTGGGATTCTTATCAGGCCTAATATCTTTCCCGACAGTTCAGCTATAAAGTGGAGATAGATGTGTTAGATGTATCACACCTAATGAAAACTGACCTTGACAAGGATTCTTTACCTGTTGATACTGAGGTTCACTGCATTCCTACTTGAAGACCTTCTTTCCCAGGACCTCAGAGCTGTGGAATCTTCTGCCTCCCTCAGGATTTCTCCCTCATTCCCTAATTTACAAGCCTTTCAAACCCATGTTTGGCATCAGTACTTACTGACTGACCTCATTTGCTTTCCAAATCTTTTTAAACCTAATAGCATGTTGCAGGGCAGACTTTGGCCTTTCCACTGTCATTGTCAATAAAATGAGCCTGAGTAATCATGGGCCAGGTTAGTGTTATAAAGAGAGAGCTATGTGCGCTGGATGTCGATGGCTGCTCCTCCCTGCCTTCTCACACAGCCTCACTTATCTGGAACAAAACTATTATTCCTGTGCCAAGTCTGCCCAGGAGACGGATGAATGGAGGAGACTCATTCTCTGGGAAGGATTGTGTGTCCATCAGAGCTCATCCTTATCTGCAGCAGCTGAACTGTTTAGGAAATATAGAGTAGCTTTTAGACATTCAATAAAGATCCTCAATTCTTGTTTCCTGTCCCTGGCAGAGCTCTTTATTTTCAGGATTTAATTAGTTATTCAGCACATGGATCTGATTAAGGGAATGGGTGTGGTGGATAGTGGGGACCAGGAAGAGAACATATTCTATCCCTCAGGGCTGATGTGCTGATGTACAAGCTCAAGTCACACGAAACTGCCCTGGCACCAAACCGAAAATGAATCCTCTTAGCACTGGCAAACTCCACATGACTAAATCTGTCTTTAGAACCACACAGCCTCACACCCGCGCTTATGCACATACACACATACACACCCATACTCTCAAAGACACTTCACACACACACACACACACACTCTATCAGTCACAGGGCTGAGTGCAGCGCGGGTCTTGGCAGCAGAAATGGGCACTGTCGCCAGCTGGATGATTACCCGGTGTCCAGCTGATTAACAGCCTGGAGGCTCGGAGCCCGTCCAGTGTTGCCGCGGCAGGGGCCCTGCTCTTGGTGTCACCGGATATGACGGCAGGCGCCGGCACTGTTTTTAAAGGCCTGCCAGCCCTTCATTTGATCCAGCCTTGAACACTGCCCAGCAGCAATCCTGAGAGGGAACTTACTCCATAGTTATTGAAACATACAAGATCCTGAGGGGATTCAATATGGTAGAAACCGGGAGGAAGTTTCCTTCTGTGGGGAAATCTAGAACGAGGGGACACAGATTAAGAATAGGAGGTCTCGCTTTTAAGACTGAGATGAGAAATCTTTTCTTTCAAAGGTTCATTACCCTGTGGAATTCTCTTCCCTGAGAGCAGTGCAGGCTGGGTCATTGAATATATTCAAGGCTGAGTTAGAAAGATTTTTGATCGACAAGGGGGTCAAGGGTTATGGGGTACAGGCAGGAAAATGGAGTTGAGACCACAAGCAGATCAGCCATGATCTTATTAATTGGTGGAGCAGGCTCCAATGGGCCTGCTCCTAAGTCCTATGTTCCTATGCTCCTGCAGTGGATCCCTGCAACCTGAAGGCTGATCGTCACCGAGTGAAGGCATCTGAAGGCTGATCATCAGTGAATCTAAGGCAAGGATTGCAGCTCAACTGAGCTGTCAAGGAGACAGCTAGGAGGGTACAAGAGACATGGCGGAAGGAAGGTACCAAGTGGCGCCATGGTTCAGTAATGCCACCCCGCAAATTCTCCTCCAGGCCATATGGTAAAGGCGGGAACTTCGCTTCGCAACAGACGGCAAGAAGACACCCTTCTGCCTGACCAGACAAAGCTGGATGGTGATAGCAGAGGAGGTGAGCAGTCACGGGGTCACACCAGCCCCGCCGCCCCCACCGATCCTGGGTGCAGTGCCACAGACTCAATGACCTCCTCTGCTCCAACAGGGTGAGTCCCACACGCTGATCTCCTCATGAGGGCTTTCAATTGGCATCAAGGAGGGGGAGGGAGTGATCATCCAGGCACTAGCAGGGGGTGAGTACCAGCATAGCTGCTTGAGAATGCATGGCCAAATCTCAATGACAACCAGCCGTCTATCTTTGCTTACCCTCTCTACTTCCCTTGAGAGTAGAAGGATGGAGGAGGCATTAGACACTGGATATGTGGAGATTTTTGCAGGCATGATGGAAGGGCGAGATATGAAGCCCTAACCCCTAAATCTTTGTGTTCTCTCATGCATGTCTCCTCACTCTCAGCTGCTGAGATTGGGGGGGTTGGGAGGGGGTGGGGGTGGGGGGGGGGGGGGTGGGGCGGCGGTGCTGCAGTCTATCTCTGAAGAGGAGGAGGAATCCTTAGAGGGTGTAGCAACACATCATTCCCCCGCACCCCTTCACCAGGGTAGATACTCTCATGTCAGTGGGTATGTGTTCACAACTAGACCCAGGGTGACAAGCTGGTGAGCACAGCACAAACATAAAAGCAGCTGATGGAGGCTGTGACAGTCAGAGGTGTGTGGAAGGTCAAAGCGACGCTGAGCCCCAGGCTAATGACAGGCCTCCAGTAAACATATGTGACAGTTACTGATGTGGGTGGTTTCTGAATTTCTGGCTTCCTTGTCAGATCACACCTATACCCTTAACCCCTCTGTCAGCTGCCGGAGTAGGGGCAGCTCCGCAGATGTGTCAGGCATGTGGAGAGGATGGGTGCTTGGTGCTGGAGTGCGAAATGGAGCAGGCGATGTCTGGCCAAAGTGAGGTGGGGTTTTTATTAGATAGGCAATGAAAGGCATCATAGTGGCAGGAAGTTGGTGTAAATGACATTTTGCCAACGCTCACTTGAACGTCTCTCAATGGCTCAAAACTCCGGTGAATCAACCTGTCCTGGCTGCTACTGTCCCCCAACTCCATTTAGCGGAGCAGCACAATACTGTCCCCCTGTTCCTGTGAGTCTAGCTGCAGAGTACTGTCCCCCTGCTCCTGTGAGTCCAGCAGGAGAGCACTGTCGCCTTACTCGTGTGATACCCGCAGCAGAGGACGGTCCGTCGGCTCCTGTGAGTCCAGCAGCAGAATACTCTCCCCCAGCACCTGTCAGCACAGCAGCAGAGCACTGTCCCCCAACTCCTGTGAGTCTAGCAGTAGAGTACTGACCCCCAAAACATGTGAGACCAGCAGCAGAGTACTGTCCCCCAACTCCTGTGAGTCTAGCAGAAGAGTACTGACCCCCGGCTCATGTGAGACCAGCAGCAGAGTACCGTCCCCTGTGATTCACGCAGCAGAGTACGGTCCCCCTGCATCTGAAGTCCAGCAGCAGAGTACTGTCCCTCTGCTCCTGTCAGTGCAGCAGCAGAGTACTGTTATGAAGCTTCTATCAGACCAGCAGCACAGTACTGTACCCCTGGCCCTCTAAACCCAGCAGAAGAGTACTGTCCCCCTGCATCTGAGAGTCTAGCAGCAGAGTGATGTCCCCCAGCTCCAGTGAGTCTAGCAGCAGAGTAATCTACCCCTGCTCCTGTGAGCAAAGCAGCAGCGTACTGTGCACCTGCTCCTGGGCGCCCAGCAGGAGAGTACAGTCATCCTGCACCTGTGTCCAGCAGCCGAGTCCTATCCCCCTGTTCCTGTGAGTCGAGCAGCAGAGTACTGTCCCTCTGCTCCTGTGAGTCCAGCAGTAGAGTCCTATGCCCCTGTTCCTGTGAGTCGAGCAGCAGAGTACTGTCTCCCTGCTCCTGTGAGTCCAGCAGCAGAGTAATGAACCACTGGTCCTGAGAGCCCAGCACAAGAGTACAGTCCCTCTGCTCCTGCAAGTCCAGCAGCAGAGTACTGTCTGCTGGTAACTGTCAATCCAGCAGAATACTGTCTCGCAGCTCCTGTGAGCCCCGTTTCAGAGTACTGTTGCCCTGCTCCTGTGAGTCAAGCAGCAGAATAATGTCCCCCCGCTCCTGTGAGTCCAACAGCAGAGTACTGTCTCCGGGTAACTGTCAACCCAGCAGAACACTGTCCCGCAGTTCCTGTGAGCCCAGTAGCAGAGTACTGTCCCCCTGCTCCTGTGAGCCCAGCAGCAGAGTACTGCCCCCTGCTCCTGTGAGTCCAGCTGCAGAGTCCTGTCCTCCTGCTCCTGTGAGTCCAGCTGCAGAGTCCTGTCCCCCTGCTCCTGTAAGTCCAGCTGCAGAGTCCTGTCCCCCTGCTCCTGTGAGTCCAGCTGCAGAGTTTTGTCCCCCTGCTCCTGTGAGTCTAGCTGCAGAGTACTGTCCCCCATCTCCTGTGAGTCCAGCAGGAGAGCACTGTCGCCTTACTCCTGTAATACCCGCAGCAGAGTACTGTCCGTCGGTTCCTGTGAGTCCGGCAACAGAATAGTCTCCCCCAGCTCCTGTGTGTCCAGCAGCAGAGTACTCTCCCCCTGCCCCTCTCACTCCAGCAGCAGAGTACTGTCCCGCTGCTCCTCTCACTCCAGCAGCATAGTTCTGTCCCCCTGTTCCTGTGTGTCCAGCAGCAGAATAACCGCCCCCAGCTCCTGTCAGCACAGCAGCAGAGCACTGTAGCCTGAGTCCTGTCAATCAAGCAGCGGATCACATGCCCCCAACTCCTGTGATTCTAGCAGAAGAGTACTGACCCCCGGCTCATGTGAGACCAGCAGCAGAGTACTGTCCCCTGTGATTCCCGCAGCAGAGTACGGTCCCCCTGCATCTGAAGTCCAGCAGCAGAGTACGGTCCCTCTGCTCCTGTGAGACCAGCAGCAGAGTACTGCCCCGCAGCTCCTGTCAGTCCAGCAGCAGAGTACTGTACCCCGGGCCCTCTAAACCCAGCAGAAGAATACTGTCCCCCTGCATCTGAGAGTCTAGCAGCAGAGTGATGTCCCCCAGCTCCAGTGAGTCTAGCAGCAGATAATCTACCCCTGCTCCTGTGAGCAAAGCAGCAGCGTACTGTACCCCTGTTGCTGTGCACCCAGCAGCAGAGTACAGTCATCCTGCACCTGTGAGCCCAGCAGCAGAGTACAGTCCACCTGCTCCTGGGCGCACAGCAGCAGAGTACAGTCATCCTGCACCCGTGAGTCCAGCAGCAGAGTCCTATCCCCGTGTTCCTGTGAGTCGAGCAGCAGAGTACTGTCCCCCTGTTCCTGTGAGTCGAATCGCAGATTACTGTCTCCCTGCTCCTATGAGTCCAGCAGCAGAGTAATGAACCACTGGTCCTGAGAGCCCAGCACAAGAGTACAGTCCCTCTGCTCCTGCAAGTCCAGCAGCAGAGTACTGTCTGCTGGTAACTGTCAATCCAGCAGAATACTGTCTGGCAGTTCCTGTGAGCCCAGTATCAGAGAACTGTTGCCCTGCTCCTGTAAGTCCAGCAGCAGAACACTGTCCCCCTGCTCCTGTGAGTCCAGCAGCAGAACACTGTCCCCCTGCTACTGTGAGTCCAGCAGCAGAGTCCTGTCCCCCTGCTCCTGTGAGTCCAGCTGCAGAGTAATGAACCCCTGGTCCTGAGAGCCCAGCACAAGAGTACAGTCCCTCTGCTCCTGTAAGCCCAGCAGCAGAGTACTGTCTCCTGATAACTGTCAATCCAGGAGAATACTGTCTGGCAGTTCCTGTGAGCCCAGTATCAGAGAACTGTCCCCCTGCTCATGTGAGTCCAGCAGGAGAGCACTGTCGCCTTACTCCTGTGATACCCGCAGCAGAGCACTGTCTGTCTGCTCCTGTGAGTCCGGCAGCAGAATACTCTCGCCCAGCTCCTGTGTGTCCAGCAGCAGAGTACTGTCCCCCTGCTCCTCTCACTCAAGCAGCAGAGTTCTGTCCCCCTGTTCCTGTGTGTCCAGCAGGAGAGTACTCTCCTCCAGCTCCTGTGAGCCAAGCAGTAGAGTACTCTCCCTCCCAGCTCCTGTGTGTCCAGCAGCAGAGTACTGTAGCCAGAGTCCTGTCAATCCAGCAGCAGAGCACTGTCTCCCAACTCCTGTGAGTCTAGCAGAAGAGTACTGACCCCCGGCTCATGTGAGACCAGCAGCAGAGTACTGTCCCCCTGCTCTTGTGAATACAGCTGCAGGGTACTGTCCCCCTGCTCCTGTGAGTCCAGCAGCAGAGTACTGTCCCCCTGCTCCTGTGTGTCCAGCAGGAGAGTACTGTCCCCCTGCTCCTGTGTGTCCAGCAGCAGAGTACTGTCCCTCTGCTCCTGTGTGTCCAGCAGCAGAGTACTGTCCCCCGGCTCCTGTGAGTCCAGCTGCAGAGTACTGTCCCCCTGCTCCTGTGAGTCCAGCTGCAGAGTACTGTCCCCCTGCTCTTGTGAGTCCAGCAGCAGAGTACTGCCCCCTGCTCCTATGTGTCCAGCAGCAGAGTACTGTCTCCCTGCTCCTGTGAGTCCAGCTGCAGTGTCCTGTCCTCCTGCTCCTGTGAGTCCAGCTGCAGAATACTGTCCCACTGCTCCTGAGTCCAGCTGCAGAGTCCTGTCCCCCTGCTCCTGTGAGTCTAGCTGCAATTTACTGTCCCCCTGCTCCTGTGAGTCTAGCTGCAGTTTACTGTCCCCCATCTCCTGTGAGTCCAGCAGGAGAGCACTGTCGCCTTACCTCTGTGATACCCGCAGCAGAGTGCTGTCTGTCTGCTCCTGTCAGTCCGGCAGCAGAATACTCTCCCCCAGCTCCTGTGTGTCCAGCAGCCGAGTACTCTCCCTCCCAGCTCCTGTGTGTCCAGCAGCAGAGTACTCTCCCCCTGCCCCTCTCACTCCAGCAGCAGAGTTCTGTCCCCTGCTCCTGTGAGTCTAGCTGCAGTTTACTGTCCCCCTGCTCCTGTGAGTCCGGCAGCAGAATACTATCCCCCAGCTCCTGTGTGTCCAGCAGCAGAGTACTCTCCCCCTGCTCCTCTCACTCCAGCAGCAGAGTTCTGTCCCCCTGTTCCTGTGTGTTCAGCAGCAGAATACTCTCCCCCAGCTCCTGTGAGCCTAGCAGCAGAGTACTCTCCCTCGAAGCTCCTGTGTGTCCAGCAGCAGAGTACTCTCCCCCTGCCCCTCTCACTCCAGCAGCAGAGTTCTGTCCCCCTGCTCCTGTGAGTCTAGCTGCAGTTTACTGTCCCCCTGCTCCTGTGAGTCTAGCTGCAGAGTACTGTCCCCCATCTCCTGTGAGTCCAGCAGGAGAGCACTGTCGCCTTACTCCTGTGATACCCGCAGCAGAGTACTGTCCGTCTGCTCCTGTGAGTCCGGCAGCAGAATACTCTCCCCCAGCTCCCGTGTGTCCAGCAGCAGAGTACTCTCTCCCTGCCCCTCTCACTCCAGCAGCAGAGTTCTGTCCCCCTGTACTTTGTGTCCAGCAGCAGAATATTTTCTCCCAGCTCCTGTCAGCACAGCAGCAGAGTACTGTAGTCCGAGTCCTGTCAATCCAGCAGCAGAGTACTGTCGCCCAACTCCTGTGAGTCTAGCAGAAGAGTACTGACCCCCGGCTCATGTGAGACCAGCAGCAGAGTACTGCCCCGCAATTCCTGTCAGTCCAGCAGCAGAGTCCTGTACCCCGGGCCCTCGAAACGCAGGAGAAGAGTACTGTCCCCCTGCATCTGAGAGTCTAGCAGAAGAGTGATGTCCTCCAGCTCCAGTGAGTCTAGCAGCAGAGTAATCTACCCCTGCTCCTGTGAGCAAAGCAGCAGCGTATTGTCCCCCTGTTGCTGTGCATCCAGCGGCAGAGTACTGTCTCCGGGTAACTGTCAATCCAGCCTGAACACTGTCCCGCAGATCCTCTGAGCCCAGTAGCAGAGTACTGTCCCCCTGCTCCTGTGAGCCCAGCAGCAAAGTAATGACCCCCTGGTCCACTGAGTCCAGCAGCAGAGTACTGTCTCCCTGCTCCTGTGAGTCCAGCTGCAGTGTCCTGTCCTCCTGCTCCTGTGAGTCCAGCTGCAGAGTCCTGACCCCCTGCTCCTGTTAGTCCAGCTGTAGAGTACTGTCCCCCTGCTCCTGTCAGTCCAGCAGGAGAGCACTGTCGCCTTACCCGCAGCAGAGTACTGTCTGTCTGCTCCTGTGTGTCCAGCGGCAGAATACTCTCACCCAGCCCCTCTCACTCCAGCATCAGAGTTCTGTCCCCCTGTTCCTGTGTGTCCAGCAGCAGAATACTCTCCCCCAGCTCCTGTCAGCACAGCAGCAGAGTACTGTAGCCTGAGTCCTGTCAATCCAACTGCAGAGCACTGTCCCCCAACTCCTGTGAGTCTTGCAGAAGAATACTGACCCCCGGCTCATGTGAGACCAGCAGCAGCGTACCGTCCCCTGTGATTCCCGCAGCAGAGTACGCTCCCCCTGCATCTGAAGTCCAGCAGCAGAGTAATGAAACCCTGCTCCTGTGAGACCAGCAGCAGAGTACTGCCCCGCAGCTCCTGTGAGTCTAGCTGCAGTTTACTGTCCCCCATCTCCTGTGAGTCCAGCAGGAGAGCACTGTCGCCTTACCTCTGTGATACCCGCAGCAGAGTGCTGTCTGTCTGCTCCTGTCAGTCCGGCAGCAGAATACTCTCCCCCAGCTCCTGTGTGTCCAGCAGCCGAGTACTCTCCCTCCCAGCTCCTGTGTGTCCAGCAGCAGAGTACTCTCCCCCTGCCCCTCTCACTCCAGCAGCAGAGTTCTGTCCCCTGCTCCTGTGAGTCTAGCTGCAGTTTACTGTCCCCCTGCTCCTGTGAGTCTAGCTGCAGTTTACTGTCCCCCATCTCCTGTGAGTCCAGCAGGAGAGCACTGTCGCCTTACCTCTGTGATACCCGCAGCAGAGTGCTGTCTGTCTGCTCCTGTCAGTCCGGCAGCAGAATACTCTCCCCCAGCTCCTGTGTGTCCAGCAGCCGAGTACTCTCCCTCCCAGCTCCTGTGTGTCCAGCAGCAGAGTACTCTCCCCCTGCCCCTCTCACTCCAGCAGCAGAGTTCTGTCCCCTGCTCCTGTGAGTCTAGCTGCAGTTTACTGTCCCCCTGCTCCTGTGAGTCCGGCAGCAGAATACTATCCCCCAGCTCCTGTGTGTCCAGCAGCAGAGTACTCTCCCCCTGCTCCTCTCACTCCAGCAGCAGAGTTCTGTCCCCCTGTTCCTGTGTGTTCAGCAGCAGAATACTCTCCCCCAGCTCCTGTGAGCCTAGCAGCAGAGTACTCTCCCTCGAAGCTCCTGTGTGTCCAGCAGCAGAGTCCTATCCCCCTGTTCCTGTGAGTCGAGCAGCAGAGAACTGTCCCCCTGCTCCTGTGAGTCCAGCAGCAGAGTAATGAACCCCTGGTCCTGAGAGCCCAGCACAAGAGTACAGTCCCTCTGCTCCTGTAAGCCCAGCAGCAGAGTACTGTCTCCTGGTAACTGTCAATCCAGGAGAATACTGTCTGGCAGTTCCTGTGAGCCCAGTATCAGAGAACTGTTGCCCTGCTCCTGTGAGTCCAGCATCAGAATACTGTCCCCCTGCTCCTGTGAGGCCAGCAGCAGAGTACTGTCCCCCTGCTCCTGTGTGTGCAGCAGCAGAGTACTGTCCCTCTGGTCCTGTGAGTCCAGCAGCAGAATACTGTCCCCCTGCTCCTGTGAGTCCAGCAGCAGAATACTGTCCCTCAGGTCCTGTAAGTCCAGCAGCAGAGTGATGTCCCCCTGCTCCTGTGAGTCCAGCAGCAGAGTACTGTCCCGCTGCTCCTGTCAGTCCAGCAGCAGAGCACTGTCCCCCTGCTCCTGTGAGACCAGCAGCAGTGTACGGTCCCCCTGCATCTGAAGTCCAGCAGCAGAGTACTGCCCCTCTGCTCCTGTGAGTCCAGCTGCAGGATACTGTCCCGCCGCTCCTGTGAATCCAGCAGCAGAGTCCTGTCCCCTTGCTCTTGTGAGTACAGCTGTAGGATACTGTCCCCCTGCTCCTGTGAGTCTGGCAGCAGAGTACTGTCCCCCTGCTCTTGTGAATACAGCAGCAGAGTCCTGTCCCCTTGCTCTTGTGAGTACAGCTGTAGGATACTGTCACCCTGATCCGGTGAGTCCAGCAGCAGAGTACTGTCCCGCTGCTCCTGTGAGTCCAGCAGCAGAGTACTGTCCCCCTGCTCCTGTGAGTCCAGCAGCAGAGTACTGTCCCCCTGCTCCTGTGAATGCAGCAGCAGAGTACTGTCTCCCTGCTCCTGTGAGTCCAGCAGCAGAGTACTGTCCCCCTGCTCCTGTGAATGCAGCAGCAGAGTACTGTCTCCCTGCTCCTGTGAGTCTTGCAGAAGAGTACTGACCCCCGGCTCATGTGAGACCAGCAGCAGAGTACTGTTCTGCTGCTCCTGTGAGTCTTGCAGAAGAGTACTGACCCCCGGCTCATGTGAGACCAGCAGCAGAGTACTGTCCCCTGTGATTCCCGCAGCAGAGTACGGTCCCCCTGCATCTGAAGTCCAGCAGCAGAGTAATGAACTCCTGGTCCTGTGAGACCAGCAACAGAGTACTGCCCCGCAGCTCCTGTCATTCCAGCAGCAGAGTACTGTACCCCTGGCCCTCTAAACCCAGCAGAAAAGTACTGTCCCCCTGCATCTGAGAGTCTAGCAGCAGAGTGACGTCCCCCAGCTCCAGTGAGTCTAAAAGCAGAGTAATCTACCCCTGCTCCTGTGAGCAAAGCAGCAGCGTACTGTACCCCTGTTGCAGTGCACCCAGCAGCAGAGTACAGTCATCCTGCACCTGTGAGTCCAGCAGCAGAGTACAGTCCACCTGCTCCTGGGCACACAACAGCAGAGTACAGTCATCCTGCAACTGTGAGTCCAGCAGCAGAGTCCTATCCCCGTGTTCCTCTGAGTCGAGCAGCAGAGTACTGTCCCCATGTTCCTGTGAGTCCAGCAGCAGAGTAATGAACCCCTGGTCCTGAGAGCCCAGCACAAGAGTACAGTCCCTCTGCTCCTGTAAGCCCAGCAGCAGAGTACTGTCTCCTGGTAACTGTCAAACCAGGAGAATACTGTCTGGCAGTTCCTGTGAGCCCAGTATCAGAGAACTGTTGCCCTGCTCCTGTGAGTCCAGCATCAGAATACTGTCCCCCTGCTCCTGTGAGTCCAGCAGCAGAGTCCTGTCCCGCTGCTCCTGTGAATCCAGCAGCAGAGTACTGTCTCCCTGCTCCTGTGTGTCCAGTAGCAGAGTGCTGTCCCCCTGCTCCTGTGAGTCCAGCAGCAGAGTACTGTCCCGCTGCTCTTCTGAGTCCAGCAGCAGAGTACTGTCCCCCTGCTCTTCTGAGTCCAGCAGCAGAGTACTGTCCCGCTGCTCCTGTGAGTACAACAGCAGAGTACTGTCCCGCTGCTCCTGTGTGTCCAGCAGCAGAGTACTGTCCCTCTGGTCCTGTGTGTCCAGCAGCTGAATACTGTCCCCCTGCTCCTATGTATCCAGCAGCAGAGTACTGTCCCTCTGGTCCTGTGAGTCCAGCAGCTGAATACTGTCCCCCTGCTCCTGTGTGTCCAGCAGCAGAGTACTGTCCCCCTGCTCCTGTGAGTCCAGCAGCAGAGTCCTGTCCCCCTGCTCCTGTGAATCCAGCAGCAGAGTCCTGTCCCGCTGCTCCTGTGAATCCAGCAGCAGAGTACTGTCTCCCTGCTCCTGTGTGTCCAGTAGCAGAGTACTGTCTCCCTGCTCCTGTGAGTCCAGCAGCAGAGTACTGTCCCCCTGCTCTTCTGAGTCCAGCAGCAGAGTACTGCCCCCCTGCTATTCTGAGTCCAGCAGCAGAGTATTGTCCCGCTGCTCCTGTGTCCAGCAGCAGAGTACTCTCCCCCTGCCCCTCTCACTCCAGTAGCAGAGTTCTGTCCCCCTGTTCCTGTGTGTCCAGCAGCAGAGTATTCTCCCCCAGCTCTTGTCAGCACAGCAGCAGAGTACTGTAGCATGAGTTCTGTCAATGCAGCAGCAGAGTATTGTTCCCCGACTCCTGTGAATCTAGCAGCAGAGTACTGTCCCTCTGCTCCTGTGAGACCAGGAGCAGAGTAATGTCCCCCTGCTCCTGTGAGTCCAGCAGCAGAGTACTGTCCTCCTGCTCCTGTGTGTCCAGCAGCAGAGTACTGTCCCCCTGCTCCTGTGTGTCCAGCAGCAGAGTACTGTCTACCTGCTCCAGTGATTCCATCAGCAGAGTACTGTCCCCCTGCTCTTGTGAGTCCAGCTGCAGAGTACTGTCTCCGGGTAACTGTCAATCCTGCAGAACACTGTTCCCCTGCTCCTGTGAGCCCAGCAGCAAAGTAATGACCCCCTGGTCCACTGAGTCCAGCAGCAGAGTACTGTCTCCCTGGTCCTGTGAGTCCAGCTGCAGAGTCCTGTCCCCCAGTTCCTGTGTGTCCAGCAGCAGAGTACTTTCCCCTTGCCCCTCTCACTGCAGCAGCAGAGTTCTGTCCCCCTGTTCCTGTGTGTCCAGCAGCAGAATACTCTCCCCCAGCTCCTGTCAGCACAGCAGCAGAGTACTGTAGCCTGAGTCCTGTCAATCCAGCAGCAGAGCACTGTCCCCCAACTCCTGTGAGTCTAGCAGAAGAGTACTGACCCCCGGCTCATGTGAGACCAGCAGCAGAATACAGTCCCCCTGCTCCTGTGAGGCCAGCGGCAGAGTATTGTCCCGCTGCTCCTGTGAGACCAGCAGCAGAGTACTGCCCCGCAGCTCTTGTCAGTCCAGCAGCAGAGTAATGTACCCCGGGCCCTCTAAACCTCGCAGAAGAGTACTGTCCCCCTGCATCTGAGAGTCTAGCAGCAGAGTGATGTCCCCCAGCTCCAGTGAGTCTAGCAGCAGAGTAATCTACCCCTGCTCCTGTGAGCAAAGCAGCAGCGTACTGTCCCCCTGTTGCTGTGCACCCAGCAGCAGAGTACAGTCATCCTGCAGCTGTGAGTCAAGCAGCAGAGTACAGCGCACCTGCTCTTGGGCGCACAGCAGCAGCGTACAGTCATCCTGCACCTGTGAGTCCAGCAGCAGAGTCCTATAGCCTTGTTCCTGTGAGTCCAGCAGCAGAGTCCTCTCCCCCTCCTCCTGTGAGTCCAGCAGCAGAGCAATGAACCCCTGGTGCTGAGAGCACAGCACAAGAGTACAGTCCCCCTGCTCTTGTAAGCCCAGCAGCAGAGTACTGTCTCCTGGTAACTGTGAATCCAGCAGAATACTGTCTGGCAGGCCCTGTGAGCCCAGTGTCAGAGAACTGTTGCCCTGCTCCTGAGAGTCCAGCAGCAGAATACTGTCCCCCTGCTCCTGTGTGTCCAGCAGCAGAGTACTGTCCCTCTGGTCCTGTGAGTCCAGCAGCAGAGTACTGTCTCCCAGCTCCTGGGAGTCCAGCTCCCGGATACTGTCCCGCTGCTCCTGTGAGTCCAGCTGCAGAGTACTGTCCCCCTGCTCTTGTGAGTCAAGGTGCAGAGTACGGTCCCCCTGCTCTTGTGAGTCCAGCTGCAGAGTACTGTCCCCCTGCTCTTGTGAGTCCAGCTGCAGAGTACGGTCCCCCTGCTCTTGTGAGTCTAGCAGCAGAGTACTGTCCCGCTGCTCCTGTGAGTACAACAGGGGAGTTCTGTCCCCCTGTTCCTGTGTTTCCAGCAGCAGAGTACTCTCCCCCAGCTCCTGTCAGCACAGCAGCAGAGTACTGTAGCCTGAGTCCTGTCAATCCAGCGGCAGACTACTGTCCCCCAACTCCTGAGAGTCTAGCAGAAGAGTACTGACCCCTGGCTCATGTGAGACCAGCAGCAGAGTACTGTCCCCTGTGATTCCTGCAGCAGAGTACGGTCCCCCTGCATCTGAAGTCCAGCAGCAGAGTACTGTCCCTCTGCTCCTGTGAGGCCAGCAGCAGAGTACTGTCCCGCTGCTCCTGTGAATCCAGCAGCAGAGTACTGTCCCCCTGCTCCTGTGTGTCCAGCAGCAGTGTGCTGTGTGCCTGCTCCTGTGAGTCCAGCTGCAGAATACTGTCCACCTGCTCCTGTGATTCCAGCAGCAGGATACTGTCTCCCTGCTCCGGTGAGTCCAGCAGCAGAGTACTGTCTCCCTGCTGCTATGAGTCCAGCAGCAGAGTACTGTCTCCGGGTAACTGTCAATTCAGCAGAACACTGTCCCGCAGTTCCTGTGAGCCCAGTAGCAGAGTACTGTTCCCCTGCTCCTGTGAGCCCAGCAGCAAAGTAATGACCCTTGGTCCACTGAGTCCAGCAGCAGAGTTCTGCCCCCTGCTCCTATGTGTCCAGCAGCAGAGTACTTTCTCCCTGCTCCTGTGAGTCCAGCTGCAGTGTCCTTTCCTCCTGCTCCTGTGAGTCCAGCTGCAGAGTCCTTTCCCTGTGCTCCTGTGAGTCCAGCTGCAGAATACTGTCCTCCTGCTATTCTGAGTCCAGCAGCAGAGTATTGTCCCGCTGCTCCTGTGTCCAGCAGCAGAGTACTCTCCCCCTGCCCCTCTCACTCCAGTAGCAGAGTTCTGTCCCCCTGTTCCTGTGTGTCCAGCAGCAGAGTATTCTCCCCCAGCTCTTGTCAGCACAGCAGCAGAGTACTGTAGCATGAGTTCTGTCAATGCAGCAGCAGAGTATTGTTCCCCGACTCCTGTGAATCTAGCAGCAGAGTACTGTCCCTCTGCTCCTGTGAGACCAGGAGCAGAGTAATGTCCCCCTGCTCCTGTGAGTCCAGCAGCAGAGTACTGTCCTCCTGCTCCTGTGTGTCCAGCAGCAGAGTACTGTCCCCCTGCTCCTGTGTGTCCAGCAGCAGAGTACTGTCTACCTGCTCCAGTGATTCCATCAGCAGAGTACTGTCCCCCTGCTCTTGTGAGTCCAGCTGCAGAGTACTGTCTCCGGGTAACTGTCAATCCTGCAGAACACTGTTCCCCTGCTCCTGTGAGCCCAGCAGCAAAGTAATGACCCCCTGGTCCACTGAGTCCAGCAGCAGAGTACTGTCTCCCTGGTCCTGTGAGTCCAGCTGCAGAGTCCTGTCCCCCAG
Source organism: Cetorhinus maximus (assembly GCF_964194155.1). NCBI lineage: Eukaryota > Metazoa > Chordata > Chondrichthyes > Lamniformes > Cetorhinidae > Cetorhinus > Cetorhinus maximus. The sequence continues at coordinate 24,783,598 of NC_135898.1, read as the reverse complement.
TTCCTGTGTGTCCAGCAGCAGAGTACTTTCCCCTTGCCCCTCTCACTGCAGCAGCAGAGTTCTGTCCCCCTGTTCCTGTGTGTCCAGCAGCAGAATACTCTCCCCCAGCTCCTGTCAGCACAGCAGCAGAGTACTGTAGCCTGAGTCCTGTCAATCCAGCAGCAGAGCACTGTCCCCCAACTCCTGTGAGTCTAGCAGAAGAGTACTGACCCCCGGCTCATGTGAGACCAGCAGCAGAATACAGTCCCCCTGCTCCTGTGAGGCCAGCGGCAGAGTATTGTCCCGCTGCTCCTGTGAGACCAGCAGCAGAGTACTGCCCCGCAGCTCTTGTCAGTCCAGCAGCAGAGTAATGTACCCCGGGCCCTCTAAACCTCGCAGAAGAGTACTGTCCCCCTGCATCTGAGAGTCTAGCAGCAGAGTGATGTCCCCCAGCTCCAGTGAGTCTAGCAGCAGAGTAATCTACCCCTGCTCCTGTGAGCAAAGCAGCAGCGTACTGTCCCCCTGTTGCTGTGCACCCAGCAGCAGAGTACAGTCATCCTGCAGCTGTGAGTCAAGCAGCAGAGTACAGCGCACCTGCTCTTGGGCGCACAGCAGCAGCGTACAGTCATCCTGCACCTGTGAGTCCAGCAGCAGAGTCCTATAGCCTTGTTCCTGTGAGTCCAGCAGCAGAGTCCTCTCCCCCTCCTCCTGTGAGTCCAGCAGCAGAGCAATGAACCCCTGGTGCTGAGAGCACAGCACAAGAGTACAGTCCCCCTGCTCTTGTAAGCCCAGCAGCAGAGTACTGTCTCCTGGTAACTGTGAATCCAGCAGAATACTGTCTGGCAGGCCCTGTGAGCCCAGTGTCAGAGAACTGTTGCCCTGCTCCTGAGAGTCCAGCAGCAGAATACTGTCCCCCTGCTCCTGTGTGTCCAGCAGCAGAGTACTGTCCCTCTGGTCCTGTGAGTCCAGCAGCAGAGTACTGTCTCCCAGCTCCTGGGAGTCCAGCTCCCGGATACTGTCCCGCTGCTCCTGTGAGTCCAGCTGCAGAGTACTGTCCCCCTGCTCTTGTGAGTCAAGGTGCAGAGTACGGTCCCCCTGCTCTTGTGAGTCCAGCTGCAGAGTACTGTCCCCCTGCTCTTGTGAGTCCAGCTGCAGAGTACGGTCCCCCTGCTCTTGTGAGTCTAGCAGCAGAGTACTGTCCCGCTGCTCCTGTGAGTACAACAGGGGAGTTCTGTCCCCCTGTTCCTGTGTTTCCAGCAGCAGAGTACTCTCCCCCAGCTCCTGTCAGCACAGCAGCAGAGTACTGTAGCCTGAGTCCTGTCAATCCAGCGGCAGACTACTGTCCCCCAACTCCTGAGAGTCTAGCAGAAGAGTACTGACCCCTGGCTCATGTGAGACCAGCAGCAGAGTACTGTCCCCTGTGATTCCTGCAGCAGAGTACGGTCCCCCTGCATCTGAAGTCCAGCAGCAGAGTACTGTCCCTCTGCTCCTGTGAGGCCAGCAGCAGAGTACTGTCCCGCTGCTCCTGTGAATCCAGCAGCAGAGTACTGTCCCCCTGCTCCTGTGTGTCCAGCAGCAGTGTGCTGTGTGCCTGCTCCTGTGAGTCCAGCTGCAGAATACTGTCCACCTGCTCCTGTGATTCCAGCAGCAGGATACTGTCTCCCTGCTCCGGTGAGTCCAGCAGCAGAGTACTGTCTCCCTGCTGCTATGAGTCCAGCAGCAGAGTACTGTCTCCGGGTAACTGTCAATTCAGCAGAACACTGTCCCGCAGTTCCTGTGAGCCCAGTAGCAGAGTACTGTTCCCCTGCTCCTGTGAGCCCAGCAGCAAAGTAATGACCCTTGGTCCACTGAGTCCAGCAGCAGAGTTCTGCCCCCTGCTCCTATGTGTCCAGCAGCAGAGTACTTTCTCCCTGCTCCTGTGAGTCCAGCTGCAGTGTCCTTTCCTCCTGCTCCTGTGAGTCCAGCTGCAGAGTCCTTTCCCTGTGCTCCTGTGAGTCCAGCTGCAGAATACTGTCCTCCTGCTCCTGAGTCCAGCTGCAGAGTCCTGTCCCCCTGCTCCTGTAAGTCTAGCTGCAGTTTACTGTCCCCCTGCTCCTGTGAGTCTAGCTGCAGTTTACTGTCCCCCTGCTCCTGTGAGTCTAGCTGCAGAGTACTGTTCCCCATCTCCTGTGAGTCCAGCAGGAGAGCACTGTCGCCTTACTCCTGTGATACCCGCAGCAGACTGCTGTCTGTCTGCTCCTGTGAGTCCGGCAGCAGAATTGTCTCCCCCAGCTCCTGTGTGTCCAGCAGCAGAGTACTCTCCCTCCCAGCTCCTGTGTGTCCAGCAGCAGAGTACTCTCCCCCTGCCCCTTCTAACTCCAGCAGCAGATTTCTGTCCCCCTGTTCTTGTGTGTCCAGCAGCAGAATACTCTCCCCCAGCTTCTATCAGCACAGCAGCAGAGTACTGTTGCCTGAGTCCTGTCAATCCAGCAGCAGAGCATTGTCCCCCAACTCCTGTGAGTCTAGCAGAAGAGTACTGACCCCCGGCTCATGTGAGACCAGCAGCAGAGTACTGTCCCCTGTGATTCCCGCAGCAGAGTACGGTCCCCCTGCATCTGAAGTCCAACAGCAGAGTACTGTCCCGCTGCTCCTGTGAATCCAGCAGCAGAGTACTGTCCCCCTGCTCCTGTGAATCCAGCAGCAGAGTACTGTCTCCCTGCTCCTGTGTGTCCAGTAGCAGAGTACTGTCTCCCTGCTCCTGTGAGTCCAGCAGCAGAGTACTGTCCCCCTGCTCTTCTGAGTCCAGCAGCAGAGTACTGCCCCCCTGCTATTCTGAGTCCAGCAGCAGAGTATTGTCCCGCTGCTCCTGTGTCCAGCAGCAGAGTACTCTCCCCCTGCCCCTCTCACTCCAGTAGCAGAGTTCTGTCCCCCTGTTCCTGTGTGTCCAGCAGCAGAGTATTCTCCCCCAGCTCTTGTCAGCACAGCAGCAGAGTACTGTAGCATGAGTTCTGTCAATGCAGCAGCAGAGCATTGTTCCCCGACTCCTGTGAATCTAGCAGCAGAGTACTGTCCCTCTGCTCCTGTGAGACCAGGAGCAGAGTAATGTCCCCCTGCTCCTGTGAGTCCAGCAGCAGAGTACTGTCCTCCTGCTCCTGTGAATGTAGCAGCAGAGTACTGTCCCGCTGCTCCTGTGAGTCCAGCAGCAGAGTACTGTCCCCCTACTCCTGTGTGTCCAGCAGCAGAGTACTGTCCCCCTGCTCCTGTGTGTCCAGCAGCAGAGTACTGTCTACCTGCTCCAGTGATTCCATCAGCAGAGTACTGTCCCCCTGCTCTTGTGAGTCCAGCTGCAGAGTACTGTCTCCGGGTAACTGCAATCCAGCAGAACACTGTCCCGCAGTTCCTGTGAGCCCAGTAGCAGAGTACTGTCCCCCTGCTCCTGTGAGTCCAGCTGCAGGATACTGTCCCGCTGCTCCTGTGAATCCAGCAGCAGAGCACCGTCCCCCTGCTCCTGTGTGTCCAGCAGAAGAGTACTGACCCCCGGCTCATGTGAGTCCAGCAGCAGAGTACTGTCCCCCTGCTCTTGGGAGTCCAGCTGCAAAGTTCTGTCCCGCTGCTCCTGTGAGTCCAGCTGCAGAGTACTGTCCCCCTGCTCCTGTGAATGTAGCAGCAGAGTACTGTCCCGTTGCTCCTGTGAGTCCAGCAGCAGAGTACTGTCTCCGGGTAACTGTCAATCCTGCAGAACACTGTTCCCCTGCTCCTGTGAGCCCAGCAGCAAAGTAATGACCCCCTGGTCCACTGAGTCCAGCAGCAGAGTACTGTCTCCCTGGTCCTGTGAGTCCAGCTGCAGAGTCCTGTCCCCCAGTTCCTGTGTGTCCAGCAGCAGAGTACTTTCCCCTTGCCCCTCTCACTGCAGCAGCAGAGTTCTGTCCCCCTGTTCCTGTGTGTCCAGCAGCAGAATACTCTCCCCCAGCTCCTGTCAGCACAGCAGCAGAGTACTGTAGCCTGAGTCCTGTCAATCCAGCAGCAGAGCACTGTCCCCCAACTCCTGTGAGTCTAGCAGAAGAGTACTGACCCCCGGCTCATGTGAGACCAGCAGCAGAGTACTGTCCCCTGTGATTCCCGCAGCAGACTACGGTCCCCCTGCATCTGAAGTCCAGCAGCAGAGTACTGTCCCTCTGCTCCTGTGAGACCAGCAGCAGAATACAGTCCCCCTGCTCCTGTGAGGCCAGCGGCAGAGTATTGTCCCACTGCTCCTGTGAGACCAGCAGCAGAGTACTGCCCCGCAGCTCTTGTCAGTCCAGCAGCAGAGTAATGTACCCCGGGCCCTCTAAACCTCGCAGAAGAGTACTGTCCCCCTGCATCTGAGAGTCTAGCAGCAGAGTGATGTCCCCCAGCTCCAGTGAGTCTAGCAGCAGAGTAATCTACCCCTGCTCCTGTGAGCAAAGCAGCAGCGTACTGTCCCCCTGTTGCTGTGCACCCAGCAGCAGAGTACAGTCATCCTGCAGCTGTGAGTCAAGCAGCAGAGTACAGCGCACCTGCTCTTGGGCGCACAGCAGCAGCGTACAGTCATCCTGCACCTGTGAGTCCAGCAGCAGAGTCCTATAGCCTTGTTCCTGTGAGTCCAGCAGCAGAGTCCTCTCCCCCTCCTCCTGTGAGTCCAGCAGCAGAGCAATGAACCCCTGGTGCTGAGAGCACAGCACAAGAGTACAGTCCCCCTGCTCTTGTAAGCCCAGCAGCAGAGTACTGTCTCCTGGTAACTGTGAATCCAGCAGAATACTGTCTGGCAGGCCCTGTGAGCCCAGTGTCAGAGAACTGTTGCCCTGCTCCTGAGAGTCCAGCAGCAGAATACTGTCCCCCTGCTCCTGTGTGTCCAGCAGCAGAGTACTGTCCCTCTGGTCCTGTGAGTCCAGCAGCAGAGTACTGTCTCCCAGCTCCTGGGAGTCCAGCTCCCGGATACTGTCCCGCTGCTCCTGTGAGTCCAGCTGCAGAGTACTGTCCCCCTGCTCTTGTGAGTCAAGGTGCAGAGTACGGTCCCCCTGCTCTTGTGAGTCCAGCTGCAGAGTACTGTCCCCCTGCTCTTGTGAGTCCAGCTGCAGAGTACGGTCCCCCTGCTCTTGTGAGTCTAGCAGCAGAGTACTGTCCCGCTGCTCCTGTGAGTACAACAGGGGAGTTCTGTCCCCCTGTTCCTGTGTTTCCAGCAGCAGAGTACTCTCCCCCAGCTCCTGTCAGCACAGCAGCAGAGTACTGTAGCCTGAGTCCTGTCAATCCAGCGGCAGACTACTGTCCCCCAACTCCTGAGAGTCTAGCAGAAGAGTACTGACCCCTGGCTCATGTGAGACCAGCAGCAGAGTACTGTCCCCTGTGATTCCTGCAGCAGAGTACGGTCCCCCTGCATCTGAAGTCCAGCAGCAGAGTACTGTCCCTCTGCTCCTGTGAGGCCAGCAGCAGAGTACTGTCCCGCTGCTCCTGTGAATCCAGCAGCAGAGTACTGTCCCCCTGCTCCTGTGTGTCCAGCAGCAGTGTGCTGTGTGCCTGCTCCTGTGAGTCCAGCTGCAGAATACTGTCCACCTGCTCCTGTGATTCCAGCAGCAGGATACTGTCTCCCTGCTCCGGTGAGTCCAGCAGCAGAGTACTGTCTCCCTGCTGCTATGAGTCCAGCAGCAGAGTACTGTCTCCGGGTAACTGTCAATTCAGCAGAACACTGTCCCGCAGTTCCTGTGAGCCCAGTAGCAGAGTACTGTTCCCCTGCTCCTGTGAGCCCAGCAGCAAAGTAATGACCCTTGGTCCACTGAGTCCAGCAGCAGAGTTCTGCCCCCTGCTCCTATGTGTCCAGCAGCAGAGTACTTTCTCCCTGCTCCTGTGAGTCCAGCTGCAGTGTCCTTTCCTCCTGCTCCTGTGAGTCCAGCTGCAGAGTCCTTTCCCTGTGCTCCTGTGAGTCCAGCTGCAGAATACTGTCCTCCTGCTCCTGAGTCCAGCTGCAGAGTCCTGTCCCCCTGCTCCTGTAAGTCTAGCTGCAGTTTACTGTCCCCCTGCTCCTGTGAGTCTAGCTGCAGTTTACTGTCCCCCTGCTCCTGTGAGTCTAGCTGCAGAGTACTGTTCCCCATCTCCTGTGAGTCCAGCAGGAGAGCACTGTCGCCTTACTCCTGTGATACCCGCAGCAGACTGCTGTCTGTCTGCTCCTGTGAGTCCGGCAGCAGAATTGTCTCCCCCAGCTCCTGTGTGTCCAGCAGCAGAGTACTCTCCCTCCCAGCTCCTGTGTGTCCAGCAGCAGAGTACTCTCCCCCTGCCCCTTCTAACTCCAGCAGCAGATTTCTGTCCCCCTGTTCTTGTGTGTCCAGCAGCAGAATACTCTCCCCCAGGTTCTATCAGCACAGCAGCAGAGTACTGTTGCCTGAGTCCTGTCAATCCAGCAGCAGAGCATTGTCCCCCAACTCCTGTGAGTCTAGCAGAAGAGTACTGACCCCCGGCTCATGTGAGACCAGCAGCAGAGTACTGTCCCCTGTGATTCCCGCAGCAGAGTACGGTCCCGCTGCATCTGAAGTCCAACAGCAGAGTACTGTCCCGCTGCTCCTGTGAATCCAGCAGCAGAGTACTGTCCCCCTGCTCCTGTGTGTCCAGCAGCAGAGTACTGTGTGCCTGCTCCTGTGAGTCTAGCTGCAGAGTACTGTCTCCCTGCTCTTGTGCGTCCAGCAGCAGAGTACTGTCTCCCTGCTCCGGTGAGACCAGCAGCAGAGTACTGTCCCCCTGCTCCTGTGAGTCCAGCTGCAGGATTCTGTCCCGCTGCTCCTGTGAATCCAGCAGCAGAGCACCGTCCCCCTGCTCCTGTGTGTCCAGCAGAAGAGTACTGACCCCCGACTCATGTGAATCCAGCAGCAGAGTACTGACCCCTGCTCCTGTGTGTCCAGCAGCAGAGTACTATCTCCGGGTAACTTTCAATACAGCAGAACACTGTCCCCCTGCTCCTGTGAGCCCAGCAGCAAAGTAATGACCCCCTGGTCCACTGAGTCCAGCAGCAGAGTACTGTCTCCCTGCTCCTGTGAGTCCAGCTGCAGTGTCCTGTCCTCCTGCTCCTGTGAGTCCAGCTGCAGAGTACTGTCCCCCTGCTCCTGTGATTCCAGCTGCAGAGTCCTGTCCCCCAGTTCCTGTGTGTCCAGCAGCAGAGTACTTTCCCCTTGCCCCTCTCACTCCAGCAGCAGAGTTCTGTCCCCCAGCTCCTGTGTGTCCAGCAGCAGAATACTCTCCCCCAGCTCCTGTCAGCACAGCAGCAGAGTACTGTTGCCTGAGTCCTCTCACTCCAGCAGCAGAGTTCTGTCCCCCAACTCCTGTGAGTCTAGCAGAAGAGTACTCACCCCCGGCTCATGTGAGACCAGCAGCAGAGTCCAATCCCCCTACTCCTGTGAGTCCAGCAGCAGAGCAATGAACCCCTGGTCCTGAGAGCCCAGCAAAAGAGTACAGTCCTCCTGCTCCTGTAAGCCCAGCAGCAGAGTACTGTCTCCTGGTAACTATGAATCCAGCAGAATACTGTCTGGTAGTCCCTGTGAGCCCAGTGTCAGAGAACTGTTGCCCTGCTCCTGACAGTCCAGCAGCAGAATACTGTCCCCCTGCTCCTGTGTGTCAAGCAGCTGAATACTGTCCCCCTGCTCCTGTGTGTACAGCAGCAGAGTACTGTCCCTCTGGTCCTGTGAGTCCAGCTGCAGAGTACGGTCCCCCTGCTCTAGTGAGTCCAGCAGCAGAGTACTGTCCCACTGCTCCTGTGAGTCCAGCAGCAGAGTACTGTCTCCCTGCTCCAATGAGTCCAGCAGCAGAGTACTGTCTCCGGGTAACTGTCAATACCGCAGAACACTGACCCGCTGTTCCTGTGAGCCCAGTAGCAAAGTAATGACCCCCTGGTCCACTGAGTCCAGCAGCAGTGTCCTGTCCTCCTGCTCCTGTGAGTCCAGCTGCAGAGTCCTGTCCCCCAGTTCCTGTGTGTCCAGCAGCAGAGTACTTTCCCCTTGCCACTCTCACTGCAGCAGCAGAGTTCTGTCCCCCTGTTCCTGTGTGTCCAGCAGCAGAATACTCTCCCCCAGCTCCTGTCAGCACAGCTGCAGAGTACTGTTGCCTGAGTCCTGTCAATCCAGCAGCAGAGCACTGTCCCCCAACTCCTGTGAGTCTAGCAGAAGAGTACTGACCCCCGGCTCATGTGAGACCAGCAGCAGAGTACTGTCCCCTGTGATTCCCGCAGCAGACTACGGTCCCCCTGCATCTGAAGTCCAGCAGCAGAGTACTGTCCCTCTGCTCCTGTGAGACCAGCAGCAGAATACAGTCCCCCTGCTCCTGTGAGACCAGCAGCAGAGTACTGCCCCGCAGCTCTTGTCAGTCCAGCAGCACAGTAATGTACCCCGGGCCCTCTAAACCCAGCAGAAGATTACTGTCCCCCTGCATCTGAGAGTCTAGCAGCAGAGTGATGTCCCCCAGCTCCAGTGAGTCTAGCAGCAGAGTAATCTACCCCTGCTCCTGTGAGCAAAGCAGCAGCGTACTGTCCCCCTGTTGCTGTGCACCCAGCAGCAGAGTACAGTCATCCTGCAGCTGTGAGTCCAGCAGCAGAGTACAGCGCACCTGCTCTTGGGCGCACAGCAGCAGCGTACAGTCATCCTGCACCTGTGAGTCCAGCAGCAGAGTCCTATCCCCCTGTTCCTGTGAGTCCAGCAGCAGAGTCCAATCCCCCTACTCCTGTAAGCCCAGCAGCAGAGTACTGACCCCCTGCTCATGCGAGACCAGCAGCAGAGTACTGTCCCCTGTGATTCCCGCAGCAGAGTACGGTCCCCCTGCATCTGAAGTCCAGCAGCAGAGTACTGTCCCGCTGCTCCTGTGAATCCAGCAGCAGAGTACTGTCCCTCTGGTCCTGTGAGTCCAGCTGCAGAGTACTGTCCCCCTGCTCTTGTGAGTCCAGCTGCAGAGTACGGTCCCCCTGCTCTAGTGAGTCCAGCAGCAGAGTACTGTCCCGCTGCTCCTGTGAGTACAACAGGAGAGTTCTGTCCCCCTGTTCCTGTGTGTCCAGCAGCAGAGTATTCTCCCCCAGCTCCAGTCAGCACAGCAGCAGAGTACTGTAGCCTGAGTCCTGTCAATCCAGCAGCAGAGTACTGTCCCCCAACTCCTGTGAGTCTAGCAGAAGAGTACTGACCCCCGGCTCATGTGAGACCAGCAGCAGAGTACTGTCCCCTCTGATTCCCGCAGCAGAGTACGGTCCCCCTGCATCTGAAGTCCAGCAGCAGAGTACTGTCCCTCTGCTCCTGTGAGGCCAGCAGCAGAGTACTGTCCTGCTGCTCCTGTGAATCCAGCAGCAGAGTACTGTCCCCCTGCTCCTGTGTGTCCAGCAGCAGAGTACTGTGTGCCTGCTCCTGTGAGTCCAGCTACAGAATACTGTCCACCTGCTCCTGTGATTCCAGCAGCAGGATACTGTCCCCCCGCTCCTGAGAGCCCAGCTGCAGAGTACTGTGTGCCTGCTCCTGTGAGTCTAGCTGCAGAGTACTGTCTCCCTGCTCTTGTGCGTCCAGCAGCAGAGTACTGTCCCCCTGCTCCTGTGTGTCCAGCAGCAGAGTACTGTCCCCCTGCTCCTGTGTGTCCAGCAGCAGAGTACTGTCCACCTGCTCCTGTGTGTCCAGCAGCAGAGTACTGTCCCCCTGCTCCTGTGAGTCCAGCTCCAGGATACTGTCCCCCTGCTCCTGTGAATCCAGCAGGAGAGCACTGTCCCCCTGCTCCTGTGTGTCCAGCAGCAGAGTACTGTCCACCTGCTCCTGTGTGTCCAGCAGCAGAGTACTGTCCCCCTGCTCCTGTGAGTCCAGCTCCAGGATACTGATCCGCTGCTCCTGTGAATCCAGCAGCAGAGCACTGTCCCCCTGCTCCTGTGTGTCCAGCAGAAGAGTACTGACCCCCAGCACATCTGAGACCAGCAGCAGAGTACTGTCCCCCTGCTCCTGTGAGACCAGCAGCAGAATACTGTCGCCCCGCTCCTGTGAGTCCAGCTGCAGGATACTGTCTCCCTGCTCCTGTGTGTCCAGCAGCAGAGTACTGTCCCGCTGCTCCTGTGAATCCAGCAGCAGAGTACTGTCCTCCTGCTCCTGTGAATGTAACAGCAGAGTACTGTCCCCCTGCTCCTATGAGTCCAGCAGCAGAGTACTGTCTCCCTGCTCCTATGAGTCCAGCAGCAGAGTACTGTCTCCGGGTAACTGTCAGTCCAGCAGAACACTGACCCGCAGTTCCTGTGAGCCAAGTAGCAGAGTACTGTTCCCCTGCTCCTGTGAGCCCAGCAGCAGAATACTGTCCCTCTGGTCCTGTGAGTCCAGCAGCAGAATACTGTCCCCCTGCTCCTGTGAGTCCAGCAGCAGAATACTGTCCCTCATGTCCTGTGAGTCCAGCAGCAGAATACTGTCCCCCTGCTCCTGTGAGTCCAGCAGCAGAATACTGTCCCTCATGTCCTGTAAGTCCAGCAGCAGAGTACTGTCCCCCTGCTCTTGTGAATACAGCTGTAGGTTACTGTCCCACTGCTCCTGTGAGTCCATCTGCAGAGTACTGTCCCCCCGTTCCTGTGAGACCAGCAGCAGAGTACTGTCCCCTGTGATTCCCGCAGCAGAGTACGGTCCCCCTGCTTCTGAAGTCCAGCAGCAGAGTACTGTCCTGCTGCTCCTGTGAATCCAGCAGCAGAGTACTGTCCCCCTTCTCCTGTGTGTCCAGCAGCAGAGAACTGTCCCCCTGCTCCTGTGTGTCCAGCAGCAGAGTACTGTCCACCTGCTCCTGTGAGTCCAGCAGCAGGATACTGTCCCCCTTATCCTGTGTGTCCAGCAACAGAGAACTGTCCCCCTGCTCCTGTGAGTCCAGCTGCAGAGTCCTGTCCCCCTGCTCCTGTGAGTCCAGCAGCAGAGTCCTGTCCCCCTGCTCCTGTGAGTCCAGCAGCAGAGTCCTGTCCCCTTGCTCCTGTGTGTCCAGCAGCAGAGTACTGTCCCCCTGCTCTTGTGAATACAGCAGCAGAGTACTGTCCCCCTGCTCCTGTGAGTCCAGCAGCAGGGTACTGTCCCGCTGCTCCTGTGCGTCCAGCTGCAGAGTACTGTCCCCCTGCTCCTGTGAGTCCATCTGCAGGGTACTATCCCCCTGCTCCTGTGAGTCCAGCAGCAGAGTAATCTACCCCTGCTCCTGTGAGCAAAGCAGCAGCGCACTGTCCCCATGTTGCTGTGCACCCAGCAGCAGAGTACAGTCATCCTGCAGCTGTGAGTCAGGCAGCAGAGTACTGTCCCTCTGGTCCTGTGAATCCAGCAGCAGAATACTGTCCCCCTGCTCCTGTGAGTCCAGCAGCAGAATACTGTCCCTCATGTCCTGTAAGTCCAGCAGCAGAATACTGTCCCCCTGCTCCGGAGAGTCCAGCAGCAGGGTACTGTCCCGCTGCTCCTGTAAGTCTAGCAGCAGAGTACTGTCCCGCTTCTCCTGTGAGTCCAGCAGCAGAGTCCTGTCCCCTTGCTCCTGTGTGTCCAGCTGCACAGTACTGTCCCCCTGCTCCTGTGAGTCCAGCTGTAGGATACTGTCCCCCTGCTCCTGTGAGTCCAGCTGTAGGATACTGTCCCCCTGCTCCTGTGAGTCCAGCTGTAGGATACTGTCCCGCTGCTCCTGTGAGTCCAGCTGGAGGATACTGTCCCCCTGCTCCTGTGTGTCCAGCTGCAGAGTACTGTCCCCCTGGTCTTGTGAACACAGCTGTAGGGTACTGTCCCGCTGCTCCTGTGAGTCCAGCTGCAGAGTACCGTCCTCCTGCTCCTGTGTGTCCAGTAGCAGAGTCCTGTCCCCTTGCTCCTGTGTGTCCATCAACAGAGTACTGTCCCGCTGCTCCTGTGAGTCCAGCTGCAGTGTCCTGTCCTCCTGCTCCTGGGAGTCCAGCTGCAGAGTCCTGTCCCCCTGCTCTGGTGAGTCTAGCTGCAGTTTACTGTAACCCATCTCCTGTGAGTCCAGCAGGAGAGCACTGTCGTCTTACTCCTGTGATACCCGCAGCAGAGTACTGTCTGTCTGCTCCTGTGAGTCTGGCAGCAGAATACTCTCCCCCAGCTCCTGTGTGTCCAGCAGCAGAAGACTCTCCCCCAGCTCCTGTGTGTCCAGCAGCAGAGTACTCTCCCCCTGCCCCTCTCATTCAATCAGCAGAATACTGTCCCCCAGCTCCTGTCAGCACAGCAGCAGAGTACTGTAGCCTGAGTCCTGTCAATCCAGCAGCAGAGCACTGTCCCCGAACTCCTGTGAGTCTAGCAGAAGAGTACTGACCCCCGGCTCATGTGAGTCCAGCAGCAGAGTACTGTCCCTCTGCTCCTGTGAGACCAGCAGCAGAGTACTGTCCCCCTGTTCCTGTGAGTCCAGCAGCAGAGTAATGAACCCCTGGTCCTGAGAGCCCAGCACAATTGTATAGTCCCTCTGCTCCTGTAAGCCCAGCAGCAGAGTACTGTCTCCTGGTAACTGTCAATCCAGGAGAATACTGTCTGGCAGTTCCTGTGAGCCCAGTAGCAGAGTACTGTTCCCCTGTTCCTGTGAGCCCAGCAGCAAAGTAATGACCCCTGGTCCACTGAGTCCAGCAGCAGAGTACTGCACCCTGCTCCTATGTGTCCAGCAGCAGAGTACAGTCTCCCTGCTCCTGTGAGTCCAGCTGCAGTGTCCTGTCCTCCTGCTCCTGGGAGTCCAGCTGCAGAGTCCTGTCCCCCTGCTCCTGTGAGTCCAGCAGCAGAATACTGTCCCCCTGCTCCTGTGAGGCCAGCTGCAGTGTCCTGTCCTCCTGCTCCTGGGAGTCCAGCTGCAGAGTCCTGTCCCCCTGCTCCTGTGAGTCCAGCAGCAGAGTACTGTCCCCCTGCTCCTGTGAGGCCAGCAGCAGAGTACTGTCCCCCTGCTCCTGTGTGTCCAGCAGCAGAGTACTGTCCCTCTGGTCCTGTGAGTCCAGCAGCAGAGTACTGTCCCCCTGCTCCTGTGAGTCCAGCAGCAGAATACTGTCCCCCTGCTCCTGTGAGTCAAGCAGCAGAATACTGTCCCGCTGCTCCTGTGAGTCCAGCAGCAGAGTCCTGTCCCCTTGCTCCTGTGTGTCCAGCAGCAGAGTAATGTCCCCCGGCTCCTGTGAGTCCAGCTGCAGGATACTGTCCCGCTGCTCCTGTGAATCCAGCAGCAGAGTTCTGTCGCCCTGTTCCTGTTTGTCCAGCAGCAGAATACTCTCCCCCAGCTCCTGTCAGCACAGCAGCAGAGTACTGTTGCCCGAGTCCTGTCAATCCAGCAGCAGAGCATTGTCCCCCAACTCCTGTGAGTCTAGCAGAAGAGTACTGACCCCCGGCTCATGTGAGACCAGCAGCAGAGTACTGTCCCTGTGATTCCCACAGCAGAGTACGGTCCCCCTGCTTCTGAAGTCCAGCAGCAGAGTACTGTCCCTCTGCTCCTGTGAATCCAGCAGCAGAGTACTGTCCACCTGCTCCTGTGAATCCAGCTGCTGAGTACTGTCCACCTGCTCCTGTGATTCCAGCAGCCGGATACTGTCCCCCCGCTCCTGTGAGTCCAGCTGCAGAGTACTGTCCCCCTGCTCTTGTGAGTCCAGCTGCAGAGTACTGTCCCCCTGCTCTTGTGAGTCCAGCAGCAGAGTACTGTCTACCTGCTCTTGTGAGTCCAGCTGCAGAGTACTGTCCCCCTGCTCTTGTGAGTCCAGCAGCAGAGTACTGTCTACCTGCTCCGGTGAGTCCAGCAGCAGAGTACTGTCTACCTGCTCCGGTGAGTCCAGCAGCAGAGTACTGTCCCGCAGCTCCTGTCAGTCCAGCAGCAGAGTACTGTACCCCGGGCCCTCTAAACCCAGCAGAAGAGTACTGTCCCCCTGCATCTGAGAGTCTAGCAGCAGAGTAATCTACCCCTGCTCCTGTGAGCAAAGCAGCAGCGTATTGTCCCCCTGTTGCTGTGCACCCAGCAGCAGAGTACAGTCAGCCTGCACCTGTGAGTCCTGCAGCAGAGTACAGTCCATCTTCTCTTGGGCGCCCAGCAGCAGAGTCCTATCCCCCTGTTCCTATGAGTCGAGCAGCAGAGTACTGTCTCCGGGTAACTGTCAATCCAGCAGAACACTGTCCCGCAGATCCTCTGAGCCCAGTAGCAGAGTACTGTCCCCCTGCTCCTGTGAGCCCAGCAGCAAAGTAATGACCCCCTGGTCCACTGAGTCCAGCAGCAGAGTACTGCCCCCTGCTCCTATGTGTCCAGCAGCAGATTACTGTCTCCCTGCTCCTGTGAGTCCAGCTGCAGTGTCCTGTCCTCCTGCTCCTGTGAGTCCAGCTGCAGAGTCATATAGCCCTGTTCCTGTGAGTCTAGCAACAGAGTACTGTCCCCCATCTCCTGTGAGTCCAGCAGGAGTGCACTGTCGCCTTACTCCTGTGATACCCGCAGCAGAGTACTGTCTGTCTACTCCTGTGAGTCCGGCTGCAGAATACTCTCACCCAGCTCCTGTGTGTCCAGCAGCAGAGTACTCTCCCCCTGCCCCTCTCACTCCAGCAGCAGAGTTCTGTCCCCCTGTTCCTGTGTGTCCAGCAGCAGAATACTCTCCCCCAGCTCCTGTCAGCACAGCAGCAGAGTACTGTAGCCTGAGTCCTGTCAATCCAGCAGCAGAGCATTGTCCCCCAACTCCTGTGAGTCTAGCAGAAGAGTACTGACCCCCGGTTCATGTGAGACCAGCAGCAGAGTACCGTCCCCTGTGATTCCCGCAGCAGAGTACGGTCCCCCTGCATCTGAAGTCCAGCAGCAGAGTACTGTCCCTCTGCTCCTGTGAGACCAGCAGCAGAGTACTGTCCCTCTGCTCCTGTGAGACCAGCAGCAGAGTACTGCCCCGCAGCTCCTGTCAGTCCAGCAGCAGAGTACTGTCCCCCTGGCCCTCTAAACCCAGCAGAAGAGTACTGTCCCCCTGCATCTGAGATTCTAGCAGCAGGGTGATGTCCCCCAGCTCCAGTGAGTCTAGCAGCAGAGTAATCTACCCCTGCTCCTGTGAGCAAAGCAGCAACGTACTGCCCCCTGTTGCTGTGCACCCAGCAGCAGAGTACAGTCATCCTGCAGCTGTGAGTCCAGCAGCAGAGTACAGTCCACCTGCTCCTGGGCGCACAGCAGCAGAGTACAGTCATCCTGCAACTGTGAGTCCAGCAGCAGAGTACTGTCTACTGGTAACTGTCAATCCAGGAGAATACTGTCTGGCAGTTCCTGTGAGCCCAGTATCAGAGAACTGTTGCCCTGCTCCTGTGAGTCCAGCAGCAGAATACTGTCCCCCTGCTCCTGTGAGTCCAGCTGCAGGATACTGTCCCGCTGCTCCTGTGAGTCCAGCTGCAGAGTACTGTGTGCCTGCTCCTGTGAGTCCAGCTGCAGGATACCTTCCAGCTGCTCCTGTGAGTCCAGCTGCAGAGTACTGTGTGCCTGCTCCTGTGAGTCCAGCTGCAGGATACTGTCCCGCTGCTCCTGTGAGTCCAGCAGCAGAATACTGTCCCCCTGCTCCTGTGAGTCCAGCTGCAGGATACTGTCCCACTGCTCCTGTGAGTCCAGCAGCAGAATACTGTCCCCCTGCTCCTGTGAGTCCAGCCGCAGAGTACTGTCCCGCTGCTCTTGTGAGTCCAGCAGCAGAGTACTGTCCCCCTGCTCCTGTGAGTGTAGCAGCAGAGTACTGTCCCCCTGCTCCTGTGAGTCAAGCGGCAGAGTACTATCCCCCTGCTCCTGTGAATGCAGCAGCAGAGTACTGTCCCCCGGCTCATGTGAGACCACCAGCAGAGTACTGTCCCCTGTGATTCCCGCAGCAGAGTACTGTCCCCCTGCATCTGAAGTCTAGCAGCAGAGTACTGTCCTCTGCTCCTGAGACCAGCAGCAGAGTACTGCCCCGCAGCTCTTGTCAGTCCAGCAGCAGAGTACTGTACCCCTGGCCCTCTAAACCCAGCAGAAGAGTACTGTCCCCCTGCATCTGAGAGTCTAGCAGCAGAGTGATGTCCCCCAGCTGCAGTGAGTCTAGCAGCAGAGTAATCTACCCCTGCTCCTGTGAGCAAAGCAGCAGCGTACTGTCCCCCAGTGTGCACCCAGCAGCAGAGTACAGTCCACCTGCTCCTGGGCGCACAGCAGCAGAGTACAGTCATCCTGCAACTGTGAGTCCAGCAGCAGAGTCCTATCCGCCTGTTCCTGTGAGTCGAGCAGCAGAGTACTGTCCCCCTGCTCCTGTGAGTCCAGCAGCAGAGTAATGAACCCCTGGTCCTGAGAGCCCAGCACAAGAGTACAGTCCCTCTGCTCCTGTAAGCCCAGCAGCAGAGTACTGTCTCCTGGTAACTGTCAATCCAGGAGAATACTGTCTGGCAGTTCCTGTGAGCCCAGTATCAGAGAACTGTTGCCCTGCTCCTGTGAGTCCAGCATCAGAATACTGTCCCGCTGCTCCTGTGAGTCCAGCAGCAGAGTACTGTCTCCGGGTAACTGTCAATACAGCAGAACACTGTCCCGCAGTTCCTGTGAGCCCAGTAGCAGAGTACTGTCCCCCTGCTCCTGTGAGCCCAGCAGCAAATAAATAAGCCCCTGGTCCGCTGAGTCCAGCCGCAGAGTACTGCCCCCTGCTCCTACGTCTCCAGCAGCAGAGTACTGTCTCCCTGCTCCTGTGAGTCCAGCTGCAGTGTCCTGTCCTCCTGCTCCTGTGAGTCCAGCTGCAGTTTACTGTCCCCCATCTCCTGTGAGTCCAGCAGGAGAGCACTGTCGCCTTACTCCTGTGATACCCGCAGCAGAGTACTGTCTGTCTGCTCCTGTGAGTCCGGCAGCAGAATATGCTCCTCCAGCTCCTGTGTGTCCAGCAGCAGAAGAGTCTCCCCCAGCTCCTGAGTGTCCAGCAGCAGAGCACTCTCCCCTTGCCCCTCTCACTCCAACAGCAGAATACTGTCCCCCTGCTCCTCTCACTCAAGAAACAGAGTTCTGTCCCCCTGTTCCTGTGTGTCCAGCAGCAGAATACTCTCCCCCAGCTCCTGTCAGCACAGCAGCAGAGTACTGTAGCCTGAGTCCTGTCAATCCAGCAGCAGAGCACTGTCCCCCAACTCCTGTGAGTCTAGCAGAAGAGTACTGACCCCCGGCTCATGTGAGACCAGCAGCAGAGTACTGTCCCCTGTGATTCCCGCAGCAGAGTACGGTCCCCCTGCATCTGAAGTCCAGCAGCAGAGTACTGTCCCTCTGCTCCTGTGAATCCAGCAGCAGAGTACTGTCCCCCTGCTCCTGTGAGACCAGCAGCAGAGTACTGCCCCGCAGCTCTTGTCAGTACAGCAGCAGAGTACTGTACCCCTGGCCCTCTAAACCCAGCAGAAGAGTACTGTCCCCCTGCATCTGAGAGTCTAGCTGCAGAGTGATGTCCCCCAGCTGCAGTGAGTCTAGCAGCAGAGTAATCTACCCCTGCTCCTGTGAGCAAAGCAGCAGCATACTGTCCCCCTGTTGCTGTGCACCCAGCAGCAGAGTCCAGTCATCCTGTACCTGTGAGTCCAGCAGCAGAGTACAGTCCACCTGCTCCTGGGCACACAGCAGCAGAGTACAGTCATCCTGCAACTGTGAGTCCAGCAGCAGAGTCCTATCCCCCTGTTGCTGTGAGCCGAGCAGCAGAGTACTGTCCCCCTGCTCCTGTGAGTGCAGCAGCAGAGTAATTAATCCCTGGTCCTGAGAGCCCAGCACAAGAGTACAGTCCCTCTGCTACTGTACGCCCAGCAGCAGAGTACTGTCTCCTGGTAACAGCCAATCCAGGAGATACTGTCTGGCAGTTCCTGTGAGCCCAGTATCAGAGAACTGTTGTCCTGCTCCTGTGAGTCCAGCAGCAGAATACTGTCCCACTGCTCCTGTGAGTCCAGCAGCAGAGTACTGTCCCTCTGGTCCTGTGAGTCCAGCAGCAGAATACTGTCCCCCTGCTCCTGTGAGTCCAGCAGCAGAATACTGTCCCTCTGGTCCTGTGAGTCCAGCAGCAGAATACTGTCCCCCTGATCCTGTGAGTACAGCAGCAGAGTACTGTCCCCTTTCTCCTGTGAATCCAGCAGCAGAGTCCTGACCCCCTGCTCCTGTGAATCCAGCTGCAGAGTACTGTCCCGCTGCTCCTGTGAATGCAGCAGCAGGGTACTGTCCCCTTTCTCCTGTGAATCCAGCAGCAGAGTCCTGTCTCCCTGCTCCTGTGAGTCCAGCAGCAGAGTACTGTTGCCCTGCTCCTGTGAGTCCAGCAGCAGAGTACTGTCCCCCTGCTCCTGTGTGTCCAGTAGCAGAGTCCTGTCCCCCTGCTCCTGTGAGTCCAGCTGCAGAGTACTGTCCCCCTGCTCCTGTGAGTCCAGCAGCAGTGTATGGTACCCCTGCTCCTGTGAGTCCAGCAGCAGAGTACTGTCTCCCTGATCTTGTGAGTCCAGCAGCAGAGTCCTGTCTCCCTGATCTTGTGAGTCCAGCAGCAGAGTCCTGTCTCCCTGATCTTGTGAGTC
Organism: Cetorhinus maximus; assembly: GCF_964194155.1. NCBI lineage: Eukaryota > Metazoa > Chordata > Chondrichthyes > Lamniformes > Cetorhinidae > Cetorhinus > Cetorhinus maximus. Next base: position 24,765,182 of record NC_135898.1, on the reverse strand, counting down.
CAGCTGCAGAGTCCTGTCTCCCTGATCTTGTGAGTCCAGCAGCAGAGTCCTGTCTCCCTGATCTTGTGAGTCCAGCAGCAGAGTATGGTACCCCTGCTCCTGTGAATGTAGCAGCAGAGTTCTGTCTCCCTGATCCTGTGAGTCCAGCAGCAGAGTACTGTCTCCGGGTAACTGTCAATCCAGCAGAACACTGTCCCGCAGTTCCTGTGAGCCCAGTAGCAGAGTACTGTCACCCTGCTCCTGTGAGCCCAGCAGCAGATTACTGACCTCCTGCTCATGCGAGACCAGCAGCAGAGTACTGTCCCCATGCTCCTCTTAGTCCAGCTGCAGATTACTGACCCCCTGCTCCACTGAGTCCAGTAGCAGATACTGTGCCTCGGCTCATGACCGTCCAGCAGCAGAGTACTTTGCCCCTGCTCCTCTCACTCCAGCAGCAGAGTACTGTCCACCTGCTCCTGTGAGTCCAGCAGCAGAGTACTGTCCCCATGCTCCAGTGCGTCCAGCAGCAAAGTACTGTCCCCCTGCTCCTGTGAGTCCAGCAGCAGAGCACTGTCCACCTGCTCCTGTGAGTCCAGCAGCAGAGTACTGTCCCCCTGCTCCTCTCACTCCAGCTGCAGAGTACTGTCCCCCTGCTCCTGTGAGTCCAGCAGCAGAGTACTGTCCCCATGCTCCAGTGCGTCCAGCAGCAGAGTACTGTCCCCATGCTCCAGTGCGTCCAGCAGCAAAGTACTGTCCCCCTGCTCATGTGAGTCCAGCAGCAAAGTACAGCCACCCAGCTCCTGTGAGTCCAGCAGCAAAGTACAGCCATCCAGCTTCTGTGAGTCCAGTAACAGAGTACTGTCCCCCTGCTCCTGTGCGTCCAGCAGAAGAGTACTGTCCCCCTGCTCCTGTGAGTCCAGCAGCAGTGTATGGTACCCCTGCTCCTGTGAGTCCAGCAGCAGAGTACTGTCTCCCTGATCTTGTGAGTCCAGCAGCAGAGTCCTGTCTCCCTGATCTTGTGAGTCCAGCAGCAGAGTCCTGTCTCCCTGATCTTGTGAGTCCAGCAGCAGAGTCCTGTCTCCCTGATCTTGTGAGTCCAGCAGCAGAGTATGGTACCCCTGCTCCTGTGAATGTAGCAGCAGAGTTCTGTCTCCCTGATCCTGTGAGTCCAGCAGCAGAGTACTGTCTCCGGGTAACTGTCAATCCAGCAGAACACTGTCCCGCAGTTCCTGTGAGCCCAGTAGCAGAGTACTGTTCCCCTGCTCCTGTGAGCCCAGCAGCAAAGTGATGACCCCCTGGTCCACTGAGTCCAGCAGCAGAGTACTGCCCCCTGCTACTCTCACTCCAGCAGCAGAGTACTGACCCCCTGCTCCTGTCAGTCCAGCAGAGGAGTACTGTCCCCCTGCTCCTGAGAGTTCTGCAGCAGGGTACTGTCACATGGCTCGTTTCTACCAAGCAGCAGAGTCTTGTCTTTCTGCTCATTTGAGCCCAACAGTAGAGTACTGTCGCTTGGCTCCTGACAATCCAGCAGCAGAGTACTATCTCTCTGCTCTGGTGAGCCCAGTAGCAGAAAATGGTCCCTTACTCATGTCAGTCCAGCAGCAGAGTACTGTCCCACTGCTCCTGTGAGTTCAGCTGCAGAGTACTGTCCCCCTGCTCCTATGAGTTCAGCTGCAGAGTACTGTCCCCCTGCTCCTGTGCATCCAGCAGCAGAGTACTGTCCCCCTGCTCTTGTGAGTCCAGTTGCAGAGTACTGTGTGCCTGCTCCTGTAAGTCCAGCAGCAGAGTAATGTCTCCCTGCTCTTGTAAGTCCAGCTGCAGGGTACTGTCCCCCTGCTCTTGTGAGTCCAGCTGCAGAGTACTGTGTGCCTGCTCCTGTAAGTCCAGCTGCAGAGTACTGTCTCCCTGCTCTTGTGAGTCCAGCAGCAGAGTACTGTCCCCCTGCTCCTGTGAGTGTAGCAGCAGAGTACTGACGCCCTGCTCCTGTGAGTCCAGCAGCAGAGTACTGAGGCCCTGCTCCGCTCCCTCCAACAGCATAGTACTCTCCCCTCGCTCCTGTGTGTCCAGCAGCAGAGTCTGGTCCCCCTGCATCTGAGAGTCTAGCAGCAGAGTAATGTAGCCATGCTCCTCTCACTCCTGCAGCAGAGTACTGACGCCCAGCTACTCTCGCTCCAGCAGCAGAGTACTGTCGCCCTGCTCCTGTGCATCCAGCAACAGAGTACTATCCCTCTGGTCCTGTGATTCCCGCAGCAAAGTACTGTCCCCCCTGCTCCTATGAGCCCAGTAGCAGAATGCTGTCTGCCGCTCCTATGCTACCAGTGCCAGAGTATTGTTCCCCTGCTCCTGTGATTCCCGCAGCAAAGTACTGTCCCCCCTGCTCCTATGAGCCCAGTAGCAGAATGCTGTCTGCCGCTCCTATGCTACCAGCGCCAGAGTATTGTTCCCCTGCTCCTGAGAGTCCAGCAGCGGAGTACTGTCACCCTGCTCCTGTGAGCCCAGCAGCAGATTACTGACCCCCTGCTCATGCGAGACCAGCAGCAGAGTACTGTCCCCATGCTCCTCTTAGTCCAGCTGCAGATTACTGACCCCCTGCTCCACTGAGTCCAGTAGCAGATACTGTGCCTCGGCTCATGACTGTCCAGCAGCAGAGTACTGTCCCCCTGCTCCTGTGAGTCCAGCAGCAGAGTACTGTCCCCATGCTCCAGTGCGTCCAGCAGCAAAGTACTGTCCCCCTGCTCCTGTGAGTCCAGCAGCAGAGCACTGTCCACCTGCTCCTGTGAGTCCAGCAGCAGAGTACTGTCCCCCTGCTCCTCTCACTCCAGCTGCAGAGTACTGTCCCCCTGCTCCTGTGAGTCCAGCAGCAGAGTACTGTCCCCATGCTCCAGTGCGTCCAGCAGCAAAGTACTGTCCCCCTGCTCATGTGAGTCCAGCAGCAAAGTACAGCCACCCAGCTCCTGTGAGTCCAGCAGCAAAGTACAGCCATCCAGCTTCTGTGAGTCCAGTAACAGAGTACTGTCCCCCTGCTCCCGTGAGTCCAGCAGAAGAGTACTGTTCCCCTTCTCCTATGAGCCCATTAGCAGAGTGCTGTCCGCCACTACTATGCTTCCAGTACCAGAGTACTGTCCCCCTGCTCCTGTGAGTCCAGCAGCAGAGTACTGTCCCCATGCTCATGTGAGTCCGGCAGCAAAGTACAGCCGCCCAGCTCCTGTGAGTCCAGTAACAGAGTACTGCCCGCTGCCCCTGTGGTGCAGCAGAAGAGTACTGTCCCCCTGCTCCTGTGAGTCCAGCTGAAGAGTACTGTTCCCCTTCTCCTATGAGCCCATTAGCAGAGTGCTGTCCGCCACTCCTATGCTTCCAGTACCAGAGTACTGTCTCCCTGCTCCTGTGAGACTAGCAGCAGATGCTGTCCCCCGGCTCATGTCCATACAGCAGAAGAGTACATTCCTCCAGCTCCTGTGTGTCCAGCAGCAGAGTACTCTCCCCCACTGCCCCTGTAAGCCCAACAGCAGAGTACTTTGCCCCTGCTCCAGTGAGTCCACCAGCAGAGTACTGTCCCCTTGCTCCTGTGAGTCCAGCAGCAGAGAACTGTCCTTCTGGTCCTGTGATTCCCGCATCAAAGTACTGTCCCTCTGCTCCTGTGAGTCCAGCAGAAGAGTACTGTCGCCCTGCTCCGATGAGCCCAGTAGCATAGTACTGTCCCCCTGCTCCTAGCTTCCAGTAGCAGAGTACTGTTCCCCTGCTCTTGTGAGCCCAGCAGCAGAGTACTGTTCCCCTGCTCCTGTGAGCCCAGCAGCAGAGTACTCTCTGCCTGCTCCTGTGAGTCCAGCAGCAGAGTCCTATCCCCCTCCTCTTGTGAGTCCAGCAGCAGCGTACTGTCCCCTTGCTCCTTTGAGTTGAGCAGCAGAGTCCTGTCTCTGTCCTAGAGGCCTCCCACCACAGTCTCGTAATAGCCCCCTCTCCTCTCGCTTCCAACAATGTGAATGGTAGATCAAGGAAACCACAATATGGTTGACTTGCACAACATGAACCCGACGTCTCGGCTGGGTGCTGGGTGCTGGTAATTTTAAGCAGTCAGTGACCTGGCAGTGTTTGGTCTCCATTTGTTGCTTGTTTGGCAGGCCGGCAGGAAAGTAGAGTTGAGGCCACAATCAGATCAGTCATGATCCTCTTGAATGGTGGAGCAGGCTCGAGGGACTGAATGGCCTACTGCTGCTCCTAATTCTTCAGTCCTTGTCTTTAATTCCAAACCATGCACTAAATTGCTTCACAGCAGCATGTAAATGAGATTCAGTTATCTCGTTTATGTGCATAATTGCCTTCCTGCTGTGTTGTGGCCTTGGAGGTCTCCCACTGCTAGTAAAATACAGACCCCAACGTCATCGAGGCTCTGCTCCAGCGCATCTCACTCTGATTCTAAATCACTACCTCCCCCACCCGTCTCAATTCCCTCTCAAGGTCCTCAATGAATTTCCCCATATACACACACCCAAACTCCCTTACACTCACTATCATGCTTGTTTAACCAAGGAGAGGTACCAAATAAATCATGTTCAAATCAATCATGTCTGACTAATTGGATTACATTTTGTCAGGTAATGGGGAAGTCTTTTTGCATATATGGACTTCTGAAAGGCATTCGACAAAGTGCCACATAGAAGCTGATTAAAAAGAATGAATTAGGGGGCATGTGATTGTACGAATACAAAATTAGCTCAGCGACAGGATGCTGAAGGTGGTGGTGGATGGATGTTTTTCAGACTGGGCGGTGCTTTGCAGTGGTGTCCCCCAAGGGTCAGTTTTGGGTCCATTATTCCACAATTTTTATACATGGCTTGGACACGGGGGTAGGGAGCAGCAGCATGAAGTTTGCAGATGATGCATAGCTTGGCAAAATAACAGATAGTGATGAAGATAGTTTTAGGCTGCAGGGTGACGGAGACAAGATGGTGAAATGGTCAGAAACATGGCACAGGGGCTTCAAGACAGAAAAGTGTGAAGGGATTCACTTTGGGAGGACTAATGTGGACTTTAGTTAAAAGCACAGGTTGGAAAGGTCAGGACTGTTCTCCTTGGAACAGGGCAAATTAAGAGGTGACTGAATTGAGATTCAGAAGATGAAGAAAGTATGAAGTACTTGAGCATGAGGAATTTACAGGGTGCGGACAAAAAAATAGGGATGTGGGACTCAGCCTAATTGCTCTTTCAAAGAGCTAGCTCAGGTGTGAGGGGCCCAAAGGCCTCCTTTTACGCTGTATTTTCTATGCTTCAATATTAGTCAGCCTCGTACACACACACAAACACGCACATGCTATCTCAGATGCACGTGCTCTCACACTCACACATGTTCTCTCTAACTTAGAGATCCCCTCAAATGTGCAACAATCTACATTTATGCAGCTCTGCTCTGGTAAAACAGCATTTCAGGGAAGTGAGACAGTTACCCAGCATGAGGTAAAAGAACTTAGGGAACAGACAGATGCCAGAAGTTTGGACACACACATGGTAGATCAGCCTCCAAAAGAGGGGCAGACAGAGCAGAGGAAGTTCAGCAATTCAACAGGTCGAGTGGAAGGAATCCAACAAGCACTCAATCATCTTTTCCTGGCAATGAACCCTGAACAATTGCAAAGATAAATCCAGTCTACTTTCAGCCATGACTCTTAAAAGGATTTGGCCAGTCCTCTGGAATTAACTCAAAACCAAGCTGCTGACAAGGATTGATAGATGAGATAGCTCAGGTTGACTGGAGATTGCGCCCAATATAGAGCTGGCTTAAGTGAAACATTGGCTGACATTGTTACTGGTTGTGAATAACATGGGTTCCTGCACATGTTCCATCAGTATGGGAGAGAACAGCACCCATAAACCGAGTTGCCCACGCACCAAAATAGGCAGCCAGGCAACATAAACAACAACCGCAACCAGAAACGGTAGACACGCAGTGAAACAGCAGACACGCAGTGAAACAGCAGTCACGCCCTTGAAACAGCAGACACGCAGTGAAACAGCAGTCAGACACCTGAAACAGTAGCCACACACCTGAAACAGCAGTCACATATCTGAAATAGCAGGCACACACCTGAAACAGCAGTCACATACCTGAAAAAGCAGTCACACATCTGAAGTAATCACAGGCATGAAACAGCAGTCATGCACCTGAAACAGCAGGCATACACCTGAAAAAGCACATAAATACTGGAAACAGCACTTACACCTGGACCAGCAGCCACACACCTGAAACAGCAGCCACACACCTGAAACAGCAGCCACACACCTGAAACAACAGTTACATACGTGAATCAGCAGCTACGTACCTGAAACAGGGGGCACACACATGAATCAGTCGTCAACAAATGTAACAGCAGTGACACACCTGAAACAGTGGTCATACACCTAAAACAGGAGCCATACACCTGACATAGCATTCACACACCTGGAAAAGCAGTCACGTGCCTGAAACATCAGGTATATTCCTGAAACAGCAGGCACACAACTTTAAACAGCGTCACACAACTGAAAGAGCAGCCATACATATGAAACAGCTGCCACACACCTGAAACATCAGTCACACACTTCTAACAACAGTTATATACCTGAAACGGCAGTCACACAACTGAAACAGCAGTTACGTACCTGAAATAGCCGTCAGATAACTGAAGCAGCAGCCACACACCTGAAACAGCAGCCTCGCACCCATGAAACAGCAGCCTCGCACCCATGAAACAGCAGCCTCGCACCCATGAAACAGCAGCCTCGCACCCATGAAACAGCAGTCTCACCCCTGAAGGAGCAGGCATACAGCCGAAAAAAGCACCACGCTTCCTGCAACAGCAGCCTCACGCTTCCTGCAACAGCAGCCACACGCTTCCTGCAACAGCAGCCACACGCTTCCTGCAACAGCAGCCTCACGCTTCCTGCAACAGCAGCCACACGCTTCCTGCAACAGCAGCCACACGCTTCCTGCAACAGCAGCCGCACGCTTCCTGCAACAGCAGCCGCACGCTTCCTGCAACAGCAGCCGCACGCTTCCTGCAACAGCAGCCGCACGCTTCCTGCAACAGCAGCCGCACGCTTCCTGCAACAGCAGCCGCACGCTTCCTGCAACAGCAGCCGCACGCTTCCTGCAACAGCAGCCGCACGCTTCCTGCAACAGCAGCCGCACGCTTCCTGCAACAGCAGCCGCACGCTTCCTGCAACAGCAGCCGCACGCTTCCTGCAACAGCAGCCGCACGCTTCCTGCAACAGCAGCCGCACGCTTCCTGCAACAGCAGCCGCACGCTTCCTGCAACAGCAGCCGCACGCTTCCTGCAACAGCAGCCGCACGCTTCCTGCAACAGCAGCCGCACGCTTCCTGCAACAGCAGCCGCACGCTTCCTGCAACAGCAGCCGCACGCTTCCTGCAACAGCAGCCGCACGCTTCCTGCAACAGCAGCCACACGCTTCCTGCAACAGCAGCCACACGCTTCCTGCAACAGCAGCCACACGCTTCCTGCAACAGCAGCCACACGCTTCCTGCAACAGCAGCCACACGCTTCCTGCAACAGCAGCCACACGCTTCCTGCAACAGCAGCCACACGCTTCCTGCAACAGCAGCCACACGCTTCCTGCAACAGCAGCCACACGCTTCCTGCAACAGCAGCCACACGCTTCCTGCAACAGCAGCCACACGCTTCCTGCAACAGCAGCCACACGCTTCCTGCAACAGCAGCCACACGCTTCCTGCAACAGCAGCCACACGCTTCCTGCAACAGCAGCCACACGCTTCCTGCAACAGCAGCCACACGCTTCCTGCAACAGCAGCCACACGCTTCCTGCAACAGCAGCCACACGCTTCCTGCAACAGCAGCCACACGCTTCCTGCAACAGCAGCCACACGCTTCCTGCAACAGCAGCCACACGCTTCCTGCAACAGCAGCCACACGCTTCCTGCAACAGCAGCCACACGCTTCCTGCAACAGCAGCCACACGCTTCCTGCAACAGCAGCCACACGCTTCCTGCAACAGCAGCCACACACCTGAAACAGCAGTCACACACCTGAAACAACAGTTACATACGTGAATCAGCAGCTACGTACCTGAAACAGGGTCACACACATGAATCAGTCGTCAACAAATGTAACAGCAGTGACACACCTGAAACAGTGGTCATACACCTGAAACAGGAGCCATACACCTGACATAGCATTTACACACCTGGAAAAGCAGTCACGTGCCTGAAACATCAGGTATATTCCTGAAACAGCAGGCACACAACTTTAAACAGCGTCACACAACTGAAAGAGCAGCCATACATATGAAACAGCTGCCACACACCTGAAACATCAATCACACACTTCTAACAACAGTTATATACCTGAAACAGCAGTCACACAACTGAAACAGCAGTTACGTACCTGAAATAGCCGTCAGATGCCTGAAGCAGCAGCCACACACCTGAAACAGCAATCACATGCCTGAAGCAGCAGTCACATGCCTGAAACAGCATTTGGAAAGCTGAAATGTAGACACCTGAAACAGCAGCCACACACCTGAAACAGCAGTCTCGCACCCATGAAACATCAATTACACACCTGAAACAGCAGTCTCGCCCCTGAAGGAGCAGGCATACAGCCGAAAAAAGCACATCTCTTCCCGCAACGGCAGCCACACTCTTCCCGCAACGGCAGCCACACTCTTCCCGCAACGGCAGCCACACTCTTCCCGCAACGGCAGCCACACTCTTCCCGCAACGGCAGCCACACTCTTCCCGCAACGGCAGCCACACTCTTCCCGCAACGGCAGCCACACTC